>NW_005871106.1:4238751-4241759 GCF_000147115.1 Myotis lucifugus
CTTGTGATTTTTAAAAATATGTATATTTTATTGATTTTTTACAGAGAGGAAAGGAGAGGGATAGAGAGTTTGAAACATCGATGAGAGAGAACATCGATCAGCTGCCTCCTGCACAACCCCCCAGTGGAGATGTGCCCGCAACCAAGGTACATGCCCTTGACTGGAATTGAACCAGGACCTTTCAGTCCGTAGGCTGACGCTCTGTCCACTGAGCCAAACCTGTCAGGGCAGGGCCTTGTGATTTTTAAGGACCTGGATAATCCAGGTGAGTCCTATTTTTAAGGTCAGCTGATTAACAACCACCCTTCTCCATATGGTATCATATAGTCACAGATCCCATGGATTAAGGAAGTGGACATTTGGGGGAGAGGGGAATTATTCTGCCTCCCACCGCAGGGAAACAAAATTTCAGAGCTGGTGAGGTTAGAGCTCATTTATTCTTTCTTGCATTTGTATACTTGGAAAGTGGAGGCTTAGGGCATAACATTTATTATGCACTATTGAGTATTAAATGCTTCCAAATGTTTGTCTAATCTTTATGACAACCCTTTAAAATAGGCGTTTTTATATTTGTACTTTAATGAGAAGAAACTGAAGCTCACCATGGTTGACAAACCTGTCCTATGTCACGTAGCTGGTAAGTGGCAGAGCTGAGAATCTCATATCCACAGCTGTCAGATGCTCCAGCTCAGGCACACTCTTTCTACCACGTGTTGGGTGTGTGTAGTTCCCTATCAGGTCTCCGGTTTCCGGTTTGGCATTCTTTTTCCATTATACCATTCTACCAGCTCGCATTTTCCTCCAGTGACATGAGTAACAATATGTTTTCCACAAGTTCCTTTTTGAAGGCAGATTTAAGTATTATTTGTATGTTCAAGCCTTTTTAATTTTTGTGGCTCCTGATTTTCTTCTCTAAGGAACAGCATAAATTTTTCATCTTCTATAGTAAATTACCCAGTTCAAACATCTCAGAAGATATATATGGAAATCCTAAGATAGAAATATCACCTGGCTTCCATTCCTTACCCTGCCTCCTGCTGCTTCTTAGGACTGAATCCCATATATATATATTTTTTTTCTTTTTGTCTTTGATACATTCTTCCTGTCTGTTTCATTTTTTCCTTTAACAAATCTGGATACTTTTTAAAAAGAGTGTATGAACTCCTATATGCATATGCCCCATTGAAACCATGGTGTGATATCTGTCAGGTTTTCTGAATGGCTACCACAGCCCCTTTGTTAAAGACTACACACTCATAGATTGTTTTCTGTTCCTTCTGTTTGTTGTAAGGATTGGGTTGTACTAGAATTCTGTAAAAGAGTCCTTCATCCTCCACACAACCCCATAGGTGCCCTTGTTCTGATGACAGCTAAAGACCTGTGCAGGGAATGTCTTGGAGTTGGTGGCCCAGAACAGGGCAGCCAGCCCCACTGAAGTTTTCCAGCAGTGTCTGTGGTTTGCGCTAATCCCATGATCCACAAGGAGATGACAGCTGGGGAGCAGCCTGGGCTGCAAACGGAGGATCAGAGGGACAGATTCACCTCCCTCCTCGAATAGTTGAGAGGGTTTGAGATTTGAGATTCTCAGTTATAAACCAAGTTCATGACCTTAATTTTTTAAACGATTAAAAAAATATTAACTACATTGTATGTAAAAATAAGATATTTTAAGTACGTGTGTATGTGTGTGTGTGTGTGTGTGTGTGTGTGTATATATATATATATATATAATTTAAAGAATAGTAGAAAGAATACCCATCGTAGGCAATAGGACATTACCATTTGGTTTGAAAAATCTATGTATGACTATCTCCCACTCTCAAGTGAACATTCTGTTGAATTGTGTTAATTTTTTTCCTGCCTTTCTTTATAGTTTGCCAGCTATGTATCCCAAAGAAGAATACTGTTCAGTTTTGCTTAGTTTTGAAGAAGCAACAAAAGGGAGTCATACTGTAGATACTCTTACATGATATCACTCGACAGTATGTTTTGACATTCATCCATGCTGATGCATGCGGCTGTGGTCTACCCATTGTCACTGCCCTTTATTAGTCCACTGTCTGGATCTCTGCTTTTGTCTTGTGGGTTGTTTGGTTGCTTCTAGGTTGTTGTTATTAAAAAATGTTTCTGTGCATATGCCTCGCCGTCTCCTGGTTGCTGTGTGCCATAAATCCTCTGATACACAATCTTAGGAATAGGTGTCAGTTTAATTTTTTAATTCTGCCCTGTTTTGTTCTTATTCAGGTATTAGTCTCTACATCTCTGCTAGACCCTAGGCTCATTGAAGGCAGGCACTGACTTATTTTATCTTCACCACAGTTGGGTACTATTTTATCTTCACCACAGTTGGGTACACATAGTAAAACATTAGCGAGTGTTTGCTGAATGCATGAATGAATGACCAGTTAGTTGCCTGCAATAAAGCTAAGTAGCTGAAACCAGTCACGTAGAAGATGAGGGCCCTTGGCACATGCATGCCCAAGCAGGCAGGTCTCAGCCCCTCTATTTTCCCAGCTGAGAATGCAGGGCCTTTGTGGCATCACCCATAGATTAGCTGTTGGCTCAGACTAAGTTGATAAAAAATAATTTTTGGAACTATAAACCTTTCTATTCAAGTTTCTTAAAATTCCCCATGGTTTCTGATTGCTTTGTACTGACAATTTGTGAAATATTTTGTGACTTTGTACAATATACATATTGAATGAGAGAAATCCCCATTTGAAGAAAATACTAAACAAAAACCTCAACAAGTTTAATGAAACCAAACATTTATAACCAAGAGAAATCAAACTAAAATAGTTGATGGAAACTTATATTATAACTGAGGATGAATGAAAATTCAGAACTATATAAAAATAGCACTGATTCACATTTTTCAGATACTAAGGTATGAGATACACCATATATATGTATTTTAACATACATCTAAGATACATAATAGATAACATATATATCTGTTAGAATTGGGGAAATGTATTGACATATTAGTACAGACTCTTCAGAAAAAC
>NW_005871106.1:4243980-4325507 GCF_000147115.1 Myotis lucifugus
GTGTGTGTCTGGAATCTGTTGAGAAGAAAATATTTGTGCAAATGAGAGATTTGTAAATCTCAGGCTGTTGCTGACTCTGCACTTTGTCTGAATGTTTACAAGGAATTTTGAACATGTTTGGACATAGCTTGTGTGTGTTCTGTCAGTTGGGTATTCTACCAGGTGCTTGGTTCTGTGTTGTAAGTTTTATGTGGGGAGACATTAGACTCATCTCTTCTGGTGACCACCCCGGAGTGTAATGTGATGTTTTATCTCTGCATCTGGGGATATGAGGAATGCTGCTCCTACCATTCTGGGCTGCTCTCAAAAGTAGACCATCTGAGTCCTTCCAGAATAGATTGCTGTTGTTTTGGAACAAGATAACTTAAATTTTGTGCTGCAATTTCTCACTGGGATGCTGTTTTTGACACATTTCTTGACTATCAACACTAAAAAACAATCGCTTTTTTGTTCTTGGGGGTTTTTGCTGCATGTCCTTCACTGGTCAAGGAGACACAGGGCGAACTTTCTCATTGTCCTGAACCCCACAGATCCAGTGCACGGTGGGTGTTGGTGAGATATGGAGGAGGCGCAGCACAAGTGAGGTCAGCTACTGGCTCAGAGAGCCAATGGCTTTTTTGGAAGAGGGGAACATCACAATAAAGTCTTTTTTTCTAGTCATGTTGAAGACTAGATTAGATTAGGCGTGCTTTGAGCTGGGACAGAAGGAGTCAGTAGATGAACAAGTACAAATTAGTAGTTACAGAATAGGCACAGGATGTAAAGTACAGCATAGGGAATATAGTCAATAATATTGTAATAACCATGTCTGGTGTCAGATGGATACTAGATTTATCAAGGTGAAAGATTAATAATGTCTAATCCCTGGGTTGTATACCTGAAACTAATATAATATTGTATATCATCTGTAATTAAAAAATAAAAATTTATGTAAGGCAACCAAAAAAAAAAGGGAGTCAATTGTATTCTCATTGGAAAGTTGTTTCATTAACCTGGGCATGAGGTATTGAAGACCTAGATTAGGGTAGTGACGCTGAAAATGAGGGGAAACAATAAATGTGGAGGTATCATGAATGGAGTTTTGTTGAATCTATAAGATCAAAAGGAACAGAAGCAGAGAGGCCTCTGGTGCTTTGAATCTGGGACATTTGGTGATAAATGGAGAGGGCTGACCTGGGGAGAAGATGATGGGGTCAGGGTCAACTTGCAGAATGAGGTAAAATTAAGGATATTCTAATATTTTAAACAGGAACATCTAAATAGCGTCATTTTGAGTAAGAGATGTGAAGATCATGACTTTATGAAAATTATCCGCATATTAGAAGTACTGAATAGCAGTTTTGTAAACTTCATTAAACTTTTTTTTTTTAATTTTAAGCTTTCACATACTAGTTGCATAATAACTGAAGGAGAGCTTAGTTGTTAACTTTTAAATAGAAAAAAACTTCTTTTAAGTTTGATGGTTCTCTTTAGCAGCTGCTACTTGCTTGTCCAGGTTTGATTTGGAGGAAAGTTTAGGAAAGGCCTGGTGTGGCTTTTGGTCTCAGAGAAAACGACGTGGAACAGCAAATTAAACAAAGAGTGAAAACATTTCTAGTATGAGATGTGCTGCACTTTTTAGGCCAGACACACAGAGCAGTTCTGTGGTTCCTGGGGTAACTGTTTAAAAACCTTACTTGCTGCTTTCTCACTTTTCAAACTCAATGGAATGATGTTGGAAAATGTTGTTGCAAATGCGAATGAGAAATGATAAGTTGATTGATCAGTTATTGAGTAGTACGGAGTTGTGACTAGGAGCCCTCTTGCTATTCAAGCAGCCACATAGCCCCTGCCCTCCAAGAGTGATGAGTGAGGAGGCCCTGGGCTTCGTACAGTGAGCAGTAAACCATAAGTGAGGCATAGCACCAGGCCGTGGACAACGGGGACATGAAAAGCCTCAGAGAATACGAGGGCATACAGGGAAACAAGTGGACCGAACATGGCCACTCTGAGCTATTACTGCAGGGACAAACAGTGGAGCTGGGCCAAAGGCAGAGGTTGGTTGCCCTTTAATTATTATTATTATTATTATTATTGTATTTAAATGTTATCAATGGGGACATCTGTAATAGTAACAATAAAAATAAAGTTTTTTTAAAAAAGAATATATAGTTTACAAAAATAAATAAAAGTTATCAATGATCAGACCACAAAACCTTCAGGAGAACTGCAGTAACTCAGAGAATAGAAACAAATAAGCCAACCCCCTGGCCAGGCAGTGGGGGTGTCAGGCTGGGTCACAGATAGAATCTGCGGGCACGCTCAGAACTGGAGATAGAAGAGCCCGTGGCAGGTGAGATGCTTTTCAACAACATTAAAATCACTTTTTAAAGTGTCCAGTGCTAAATTCTATTGTCATAGGCAGGACCTTTGAATCAAGTTGTTTTCCTTTGACTCAAGTCCGCAATCAAGTGAAGACTCTCATCATTACGTGAAGGAAGATATTGACAGGTCTGGGATTTGATTTTACCCTGCTACAAGATAACAGTCTAGCTTGTTCCAGGGTTTCTGACAGAAGTCATGAGACTCCTGGGCTAGAGACAAAGGATTTTGTTTCTCTGGGCACCCAGTCAGCATCAGCACAGTCAAGTTTCCCTTGTCCCCAAGCCCAAGGAGCAGGACCCAGTGAGTCCAAATGGATGCTGTGCACACAGTGGCCTGTGCCATGCCTGGGGAACGCTGAGCCAGGGGTCCATAAACTCACATGCTCTTTGCTGCAGAGAGAGATGCTACCTCATCCTTCAAGGTTGCTCACTGCAAACACAGCCCTGAAATGGTCCAGGTAAAGACTGATCCAAGCCTTGTGTCCTTGGCCCTCCCAGCAGGATAGGTAGGAATGGGAGAGACCCATGGAGACCATCTCCTATTAATATAAAAATATAAATAGCACAGTGTACAGGTGAAACCCTGAGAGTAGTCTTAAAATATGTGTCTATTTAGTAAATTACCATGTCATATCATATCATTGCAATATATATTTCAAATATAAATTAGATATTCTTATTTCAAACTATTTGAAAGTCCTAGTGCTCTTCCTACAGACTGTGATAAAGCAACCACTTGAAAAGCTTTCTCCCTTTCTTCCTTCCTCTCCCCCTTATTTTTAAACAATCCCTTTAGCATAATATTCTACCAGGTGCTGTTGGGAATATGGAGGAAGTCGATGATTCTGTGTTGGTTGCAAAACATATTAGAATGATGAGACGGGCTTGCATGAGACAACCAGAGTAAATCTATCGATTGCTGGATAATGAAGGCCCAATGATGGCAGAGGGAAAAGTGACCCAAATCATTCGGTAACGTTTCTATCAAGAATGGTTACAGGTTTTTTAACGGGTCTGTATTCTCCTAGCCACAGCCACCCTGGTTCCTAATGGCTATAGAACAGAAGCGTGCAGTTCTGCAAAATGCCTGCTGCCTGAGATTGCCTCCTGCCCTCACCTCACCCCTCTCAATTGTATCTCTCTTATTCTCCATTTCTCTGTCTCTGAAGTGTGAAGTATAGGAGTATTAATGGAAAGGGGCTTTAGTTCTTCAGATTTTTTGGTGGGAAGAAAACAGTGGCCAGGTGGAGCTCACCTGAGAAAGTCTCCCCCATGCTGCACCAGATCAGAGAGCTCCTGGCTGCTTAAGCAGTTGGTGTTTGCTTCTGTTTGGATGTGGGATGTGGGGTGGCACTTTATTGAATTCACTGAAAACATTACTTGAGAATCCCTAGGTCACTTTTCTGTTGAGATGCTATGTAACAATATATCACATTTGAGTAATGCCCAGTGCCCCCCTGCCACAGTCTCACTCCCCACAGGAGGGGTGGCTCAGGAATGCCAAGGCACTTGCCTGAGGTCGCACAGCAGGTGGCAGGGCCAGGGCCAGGACTCAGGCCTTCTGACACCCAGGTCACAGGTGCCTTTTGGGTTTGGGGGTTTTGTTGTTGCTATTTGTAATCTAGGATTTATTTTAGGTGAATACTACCATATTCGCATAAAAAATGATGGTGAGTCCTTGATTATCGCCCCTTGTCAAGCTTCGATTTAGTAAGAGTGATGATAGTGGTGAGATGATAATCTGGTCTTAACACTTGCAGCACGGGCGATTGTCAGTCGTGGAAGTGATAACCGAGCAAGGCTTTCTTCTACCAAGGACACTTTTTTTTTTAAAATATATGTTATTGATTTTTTTTTTACAGATCGGAAGGGAGAGAGATAGAGAGTTAGAAACATCGATGAGAGAGAAACATCAATCAGCTGCCTCCTGCACATCTCCTACTGGGGATATGCCCGCAACCAAGGTACATGCCCTTGACCGGAATCAAACCTGGGACCCTTCAGTCCGCAGGCCGACGCTCTATCCACTGAGCCAAACCGGTTTCGGCAACCAAGGACACTTTAAGGGCATCTCACACCCTTCTCCTCACTTTCCCTGGGACCAGCTCTGTCCCAGAAAATCCTCCTGAAGCCAGCATAGCTTCTTAGATTCCAGGACATCTCTCCAGGGCCCCCAGGTAACCTGGTCTATTTTGTGACGGGTCATGACTATTTTTAATATCTCAGCCACCTTTGAAAGACAAACCATCATCTGTGTGAATGAATATAGTCGGTAAAGTCCACGGGAGGTTTGCTCCCAGGGACTTGTGCATGGAGCAGGGCTTGATATGGAGGGTACATAGTAAGTTGTAAAACATTACACAAATATGACTATTCTCATCTGTTTTGTTGGCTTGTATTCAAGATGAGAATTCACAGGCGTGGAGTGAAGGCAGGGGCTCTGTCCGAGGAGTTGGGTGCTGAGCTTTCGCACATGAGTGCTGAGGTCTCTTTTGTAAGGTGCCAGGCCTTTCTAGAGGTTGTAAGGTGGCCTGGTGACTTCTGGCCCTTATCACATTTCCATTATAGAACCGTGTGAGATTTCAGCCTCAGCGAACCAAGAAAAAGAATTGTAGGTATCAAAGATAAGAGATTCAATTCTCACTTAGAGTTTCAGGAATACTGAAGGATAAAACCAAACTTTTTGGAGAAAAGAGAAATTTAGAGACTTTACTGAGAAAGGAGAAAGATGAGACTGTGTCTTTTTCTGAAATTTGGGTGTTGGCAGCTTTAAGCCACTAGAACATGGTCACAAATCCCAAAAGAGCTGTCATGAATCCCAAGCGATGCATTTCCTGGGCGAGGTCTCCTCTTAGAGCCCTTCTCCCTGATGTTAGCTGGGTTTTACCTACTTCCCATGGCTGCGGTCATCCCAGCTCCTAATTGATTTGACTCCAGAGGACCAGGCTGGCTCGGGGCAAAAGAGAGGCTCTGCCAATGCCTTGATGACAGACTGGCAGAGGCAGAGGCAGCCACAGAGCCCACAGCAGAGCCCCTCCCACGAGGTCAGGGTTGACTGTATCTTATAAATTCCATTTAAGAAGGCGGCAAAAAGCACAATATATTTTGAAAAGACTAACTGGGAATTAGAAATACCGGCTTTCCCACTGTTGAGTTCTGTGTGCCACCACGGTGCTCTCTTCACGGTTCCAAACTCCCAGGAGTCTAGAACTTCATCGTCATCTATCATGGTTGATTCCATCTACTTATTGTTTTACATTTTAGCTCCTACTGAGAAAAGTTTTAGTTCCCTGGAAGTCATGTGGAACCCCTCTTTTCCCTGAGGATGCCCAATCAGCAAACAGTCCCTGCAGAAACTAAAGATGTGTGTCCTGGTGACCAAGAAAACCCCCGTCAGACTCTGTAGCGGGTGGTTTCCGTGAAATGCTGGTCAGTAACAAAACTCAGAAGGCCAGGGAGCAAGGAGATCTGTGAACGTGTCAAGTGTGAGTCTGATGGCCCATGGAAGTCACAGGGGCTGAGTAACAGGAGAGAGTTGTACCCCCACATCTAACCCAGGGACACTGCAGAAGCACTTCTATACAAGCACAGATATGTTTGGAGAGATGTGTATAGGAAAAGGAGGTCATTTGGATTTTGAGGGATATTCTCTTCTAATAGAAGTGGTCTGGTAAAGGTTTATAGTTCTTTAAAAGCAACATTTTTTACGGTATTGAAGACTATCATTGTCTTTTTATTGTTGGTATTAATAAAATGTGCATGTTCCTTTGATACAGATATTTTCCCTTTAGCTGGTTTTGTAACTGGATTTGGCTAGATAAGGTTTTAAAGGCTGGTTTGTCAGCTTTTTAGCCAAGAAAGATAAAAGGAAGTGCTTCCAATAATGACTCACGAACTAGATGGTAGCAGCCTCTGCTAATCCTCCCTGAGGAATTACACCAGACGTCACCAGAGAGATTTTCCGGCTATCTAACCGTGACTCACTTCCCATTTCCTGGGTAGAGATAATTTCTTCTGTAGATTAAAGCAGTGCCTGTCACCTGGCTTTTCCTTAATCCATAGGATTTGACATCAAGAAAGGCAGTGGGTAAATTTTTCAGGTTGGTTAATCTGATCTGTGACGAGCTTGGCACCTTGGCCTTAGGACTAGTTAAGCTTATGACTTGATAAATCTGTAAGAGTCTGGTCTCGTGTGAGCTGTGATTGTGTTACTTTGTGCTGAGAATTGTTAATGCTGATCACATATTTAGGCATGCTCTCATCCCACGGGCCAGGGACCTCAGGGAACTGAGAATTCTTGGTTATCACATGTTTGTGATCAGACAAGAGACAGATAATAATAACAAGGAGGCAAAAACTCTTACTGCAAATTGTGCTGATACCCGGGGAAACCTGACGCAGGGTTTTCAGAATCGAGATGAAGAAGGCTGGCAATAACAACATTGCAGGTTTCTCTCCAAGACTCTTCCTCTTTCCCCTCCACTTATTAGAGAGTAAAACACAGTTGAAATACCTCCTCCAGAATGTCAGTCCAGGATAGCAGAGGAACAGATGGATACACTGACAGAAAGGGCTGGGAGACTGCGGCGGGGGAGGGAAGTTGTTATTGTTGCTGAATTCTGCATTTGGGATCACTTTTGGAGGAATGGCCTTTGAGGGGATAGACCTAAGCAGCAGATCACACACACACACATTGAGCTTTTAAAGTCATCGATAGTGCCTGACAGGCCATCAAGCATACCCTTCAATCAGTGCATCTGTATGGCTCAAGGTCCAAAAGTAAATACTGCTTCTTAAGGCAGAAGAAAACGGTAGCATGTTTTTAATATTCTTCCTGGAGCTCAATACTGTTATCCATCCTCGCCCTTGCTAGTCCCCAGCCGCAAACAGGAGCCACGTTCAGGAGGGATTCTGAAAAGACACTGCTGATCTCCAGGCTGCTGTAACATCGGCTCCTGGAGGTTGAAGAGTGACCGTTTCTCCCAGACAGCAGGGAATACACAGGAGAAAGGTTTCTTTCTGTTTTCACTTCACTGTGAGGCTGCTTCCCCGCAAGGACCCTCTGAGAACTTTCTAATAAGGGAGTTGAAGAGGTTCTCATTTGTCACAAACACTATAAAAACAATCTCCTGCAAAGAAAAGATGTTTAAAAAGCGGAGCATCATAATGAGGCCCTTGTTAAAGGAAATTGTTCTCTCAAGCCCAGACTTTTAGAGAAGCACGTAATTGGCATGTATTCCTAGAGAAGAGTGTAAAGGTTCATAAATGATAAACTGTTATTATAATAGGTTTTCTGAGTTTACCAGCAACCCAGACAACACGAGGCCTGGGTCTCTGAGGTCTCAGAGTTGAAGGGGGTAGAATGGGAGACACGTCAGTGAGCTGTGGGTGTCCTGACTGAGAGCACAGTGACGTGTTTGGGGATCCCAGGTTTCTCCTGGGGCCCTGAAGAGCTGGGTTCATGCTTACAGGGCCTCAGAGTGCTACAGGGCCTCAGAGTGCTCCACCTCGAAGGTGCATTTGTGGGGTGGAGTCCTTTCTTACATTATAAAAGATGGATAAATGTGAAGTGACTTTAGCAGGACAACAGATGCTTTTTGCCCCTTTCGGGACCCCCAAAATACCAAAGGCACATTACTGTTCCTTGTTGCATACTTTCCTGGGATGTAGGCTAATCTCGCTGGTCCATCTGGAATGGGAGAACAGTCAGCAGGGAGGTGAGCGGCCAACCATTGGTCTGATCTGGTTTCTCCCAAAATTCCTCATCTGAGACAGCACGGTGTCGTGGAGAAATTCAGGCTACGGAGGGAGAGACTGGGTTCAAATCCTGCCTGTGGTGATGGACAAGTTACTTTCTCGGAGCCTGTTTCCTCCAATATGAAATGAGAATAATATCTCACAGAGCTTTGAGGAGAAAAGGTCTTGAATATAAAATGTTTGCTTATAATGGAGCAAGCTATTAGATGCAAAATGCAAGCAGTGTGTTTGCTGACTCACCTGACATTTTTGACCATGATCCTTTGGTGGGCGTATGGTCATTTCATCTCATTTGCCCTCCTAACCCATCAGAAAGCAAGTGTTATGATCTTGGTTTCTCAGCTGACACAGAGGCCAAGGTAGATGGTCAGCCGGAGCTATATCTAAGGCTCGGAACTTTTTCTTTTTTACTTCCCTCTTGTCTTATCTCTATTCTTTACATCTTCCTTTACTCCTTTCATTCACTCTTTTCCTTCCGATACTTCAATGTATTTGTGTGTTTGTACAAAAAGAAAATATAAAATAATGTAGAAGGCATTCCTGCATTGCTTCCAACAAGTTTTAAAATTTTGCACGTCTATGAAAAACATGAAAATTTCTCCCACTAGTATTTTCTGATAAATTAATTTTTTCCCTACAAATAAGTTATGATCACTGAGAGAAATTATTTACTTCTTATAAAGAAACCATGCATGTAATAGTTGATTAAAATATACTGACCTGAAACATCAGTAGAAGAGAAAACCTACCTTTAGAGGTATAATAAAATAAAATTTTAAAATGTGTGCCATTGTTTAAAAAATGTAAGGCCTTTGGAGAAAAAAACTTGCTAAAGCTTTGGTCACTGTTTAAAAGCTGCCTTCAAAACATTTATAAACAGTTTGAATCTATCTGAATGTGTATTTTACAGATTAAAAACAGTACTTGATAATCTTAGCTTCTTGGCCATAAAAGGAGAGAAAGAATGTATAATATTGTACACATGGAAAGTGACATAAATCACGGGATCTTATGGTGACACCCAGAATATAAGCTATAGCGGTCCATAGAGTTTTGTTTGGGATGCTTTGTTATGGCTCTTAAAATAGACTATTTTGGATATGGTTGATTATTTTATTATGGTGAAATATACATAACCTAAAATTTACCATTTTAATCCTTTTTAAGTATATAATTCAGTGGCATTGGATACGCTCACAATGTTGTGCAACCATCACCACTATCTATTTCTAGAACTTTTTCATCATCCCAAACAGAAACTGTACATCCATTAAACAGTAACTCTTCCGCCCCCCAGCCCCTAGTAACCTCTATTCTACTTTCTGCCTCTATGAATTTGCCTAATCCAGGGATCTCATATAAATGGAATCATAAAATATTTATCTTTTATTTTCACCTGGTTTATTTCACCTAGTTTTATGTTTTCAAGGTTCATCCATGTATCAGATTTTCCTTCCTTTTAATGGCTGAATAGTATTCCATTGAGTGTTTATGCCATATTTTGCTTATCCATTCATCTGTCGAATGGATAAGAGACTTGGACTGTCTCTACCTTTTTGCCTGTTGTAAATAATGCTCTGCTGCAGGTATCCATTTGAGTCTCCAATAATTAGTGTTTTTAAAAGGTATTTTTCTGTAGGTTAGATTTCCAGAGAGAAGGTGTCAGGGCCCGTGGGTGAATGGCACCCACATGCTCCTGGAGCTGTCTTGTGCAGTCTCGGTATCTAAAGCCACCACATGCCTATAGACTCTGCAAACACAAAACACGTGGTCCATAAGCCAGAGGCAACCACCTGGCAAAGGCACAGTGACATGTAACTGAGATGGAGATGTCTCTGTGGATCCCCCATGAAGAAAACATCACTGAATAGTTCAGCATCTATTGAAGAGGGTGGGCATCACCACCAAGGAGCCTTCCAACAGAATGATCAAGGTGATCAAGTTTCCCTTGAATGCAGGAGAGAAAAAGGGACAAATACAAAAGGTTATGTGTAAGGGATGGCATGTTGCAATGTGGAGTGAGGAGAGAAGAGTTGATAGAAAGCTCATGGCTGCCATTCCTGAGGACAACTGAGGGGGATTACAGGACACCCCCCACTCCCACTACCCCCACCTGCCCTTCCAAACCCCAGAGATGGAGATGGAGCGATGTCTGTAGCAGCTGAGATGAAGGAATGAGAAAGTATCTGCAGATGGGGTACAAGGAGTGGTAGAAGGATCAGTGGGCACCCCCTCTGTGGGTTACAGGCACCTGAGGCTCTGTGGGAGATGGGAGTAGGAGAGAAACGTGAGAAGCGGGGGTGACACAGGAGGTGAGGTGGGGTGTGCACATCCTGCCCCTTCTCACAGTGGCAGCTTCCATCCTGCTTTACAGCCAGTTTCTGTGCGTCCTTTCTCCTCTTTATCAGTTTTATTCTTATTTAATTCTTGGTAGCTAGAGTCTTCTGTACACTTCTTTAGCCTGAAATAACCTGCTAACTGCGCAAAGGACATCTCTACCCTAGAATGTTAATTCACAATTAAGCTATTCTAATTGTCCTATTTCTAACAAAATGTGCAATATCTGCCCAGAGTGGAGGAGACTTTGACAATACCTTGTGTCTGTTTTCAGTCATGTGGAAGAAAACAGAGAACCATAACCCAGAAATGATCAGGGGGTTAGAAAGAAAGAAGGAAGAAAACAATGTCTAAGAAAAGAATCACACCACGGTGGGGGGGGGGGGGTTTCCCAGCACAGACAGGCCAGCTGGCAGGGGCTCCCACCTGGGGCCAACCCAGGATACGTGGGTCCGACTTGTCTAAAGGCCTAGAAAGTGCATAATCTAACTCTTTTCTCATTTTTTCCACCTGGGTGTTGGTTTATGTCTCGAGGAGAGTTTGTGTATTTGCTCATCTGACTGATGCCATGACCAAAGAGAGGAGGTCTTTCCAGCGCATCTCGTTTCACATGCTGGGTGCTTCTCGGTGCCCATCTAACACCAGACAGGAGCTGCTGTATAGAAGAGGTTTCACAATCTCTTTGCTCTTTATATCCCTTTCCTCTGCTTAATGCTTTTACTTATCCTTCCATTCAGCCCATCTCCCGCAACCTTATTATTCACTGTATGTTAATATGTTAAAGAAAAACCTTGTCTGTCACAAAGACAAGTGCCTCTCCTTTGATAATTGGGATCTGCCAGGGTCTGATATCAGGGGAGGGCATGTGATGTCACCGTTTTTCTCCTCATAGTTTGACTCGTTCTAAACATTGTGTGTGAGGCCATTTTTTTGCCATTGGCTCTTGGCATATTTAATTGCTTTGTGGAGCATCTGACCTACTTATTTCCCTGAAATGATAGAAATCACACTCAATATGAGAGAATTTTTTTGAAGTTAAAATTTCATCTGTGAATAGTAACAGACAATAGTGAGATATTTTCCCAGCAGGCTTTGAGTGGTCTGTGGTATGAATTTAGAGTTCTAAATTATCCATATGCAGAAAAGAACATACAGAAACCATCCAGATGAGCAAGTTTACACTCTGCACATTTCCCACACAGAGTGGAAAACACATTTCTGTAAACATTGGTCTTTTTTCCTAGAGAGAGAAAAAAGCTGGGATGATTAATGATGGCTCTTATTCTCAATTTGCAAAAAAAAAAAAAAGAGTGGGCGGATGAATAGCATTTGAAAATATTAACCAAGGAATGAATTATAACTGCTTAGCAGACTAACGTTGGCTTTTTATGGCTGTCAATTATTAAGCATATTACTTCATTGAGTCCTTACAAGAACCCTTTGTATAAAGTGGGTATTAATATTAGTCCCACATTTAAATAAGGAAACTAAGGCACCAGGAGCTCAGCGTCGTAGGCCATGAGCGATGTGCTTGGCTTTGGACATGAATGCCCTCCTTCCTAGTCCACCTTCCCCTTTCATGCATGAGGCTTTTCACATGCTTGCTGGGAAGCTGAAAAATTCATGAAGATATTGGTCCAAAAGCCTAATTTGAGTTTTCAAGGTTTCTCCAAAGCCATACTGTGAAACCTTTAAAAACAAACAGTTGAGATTGCACATTCCATGCTGAGAGATCTCAGGTGCTGTTACTCTAGATGGCAAAAGAAAAAAAAATGCCGAAAATGAGTCAAAGGAAAACAGCGGAGTACAGAGATACATGGCCCAAAGCTAGTGCAGGCATGAAGCATGGCGGTGTGGCAAGCGGAAGTCCGCGGACATCCAGTGGCAGGAAAAAAGCCTTGCTACTGGCATGTTCCTATTTGCAGGATATTTGCTATTTAAACCTCCAAGAGACTCTTTCTCTGAAGACCAGTTAATGCTCTGATGCACTTTTGCATCCCCAAGTACATGTTTGCAGCAGCAACGCACATGCACCTGAGTAAGGTGGAAGGAGAGGCGTGGCTGCCGGCTTTCCTTCTGGGAACCTGTGGAAGGGATGGAGGATGGAAAGGATGAGAACACGGTGCCGCCACACAAGGGCACGCACAGCACTCTGGTGAACCCAGGGGTGAGAGATGACTGAACAGATGGCAGACGGGCAAAGCAAAGGCACCTCAACTCTGAGTCACTGCGGCCTCATCACGGCACTGCAGGGGCAGACCACTCCAGGGCGAGGCGGGACTTCCTCCCCGCGTCTCCCTGACTGCACCGAGGACCTTTTCAAGCCTCAGTCTCCTCCTGGTCAGTGAGGAACTGTGATTCCCACTGTCCATCCTGGGAAATGCAAATAGCAAGGCACATGCACACCTTGTGGGGTATCCTTCCCTCTTCCCACAGTTCCTCGGGGCACGCATCACTCTTCCCAAGCCCAGTGCGCTTTGGGTGGCAGTGATTTTTGGTTGAACAGTAGAATCAGAGAATCTAGGGGTTGGAAGGACCTGGGACATCTGCTTTCATCCTTGGACAGGCGACGGCTCAGAAGCAGGCATGCTGGCTTGTGAGAGACAAGTGAGCGATCTGTCCCGGTGGGAAATGGCCATGGAAGGTGCATCGGGGAGGAAGCAGGATAAAGCTTTCAAGTAGAAGGGATTTCCTGATTAAGCCCCTTTTACTCTGTCAACTCTGAAACCATCAGAGTCCAGCTTGATTGCGTAAATAGATTTACCTGCAGCCCGGGGAGGAGCCCTCCTAAGAAAGGGCTGCCATGCGCCTGAGTAAAGAGCACCCTTGCCCTCTATAGCTGGATGAGGCTTTCTAAATTGTGAGAGCTTGCACTTAAGATCTAACAACATCTGCATTTTCTCCGACCAGCATTTCACATGGGAAACTGTTAGAGATTTGGTGTCATGTTTGAAGACAAAACTAGACTGATGTGGCTCTGACACCGCAAAGCAGATTTCACACACAGGAAGAGTGCCCCGACGAGCACTGCAGCCTGCACGTTAGCAGCTCACGCCTTGGTGACACCTCACAGGGACACCCACTTCATCCTCAGCAGTTCTGTCCGGAGAGCCTGCTCCACGGTGCTCCGGAGGAGCTGTTGGAATTCTCTGGGGGAGAGGAGCAGGTGGGGGAGCTCCTTGGGCTTTCATGGTGGTCGCTCTGCTTTGGCTGTGGAGGGGCTGCAGTGGACATACCGGTCTGGGGCAGCTGACTGTGGTTTTAAACACTGTCTGGGATGTGCTGTCTCATCGACATAATGTGCTAGCAGAAATATATGCATGGTTTAGGGGCATCAAACTTCTCAGCCTGTGTTCTCAACAAAGAAGACAGGACCACAGATAAAAATGGCCCCCTAGCTTTTAATCACCTAAACGCAGCGCTGTTTTCATTCTCGCATTGAATGGTGCTCCGAAGTCTTGCCCAGGCGTTTCCCCGCCAGGCTGGGCAGGGCAGCCCCTCCCTCTGCTCTGTGCCCATCCTTAGCCCAGGGCAGCTAGTGTTGTGCTTTTGGGCCAGGTTTCCTTCTACAGGAAGCATGTCTGTTTCTCAGTGCCCACTGGCTGGCCCGCCGCTGAAGGCAGGGCTGGCCAGCCCCCACCACAGTGTCCCAGCCGCTCTTGGGCTCTAGGGGTTTGTTTCTCCAGCTACAAGAACAGGCAGCATCTTGCCCCCTGCCCCGCAGCTCAGTTACTGGTCTTGCTTAGCTGAATCATCTGCAGTTTCCCGAATGGTGGTGGAGGCCATTGGACATTTGAGAGAGCTTTTGCTCCATAGGAATCATGAAACCACGGGCGAGCATCCCCACTCGCCCCTTAAATCACTCAGCGTGCATCTTGGTGTTAAAGGTGGGAATCCAAGTTGTCATGAAGGATTGTTGAAGATTTACCCAAGGGGCAGGAATAGCTTTATGCAGAATACTAACCAGGGACGCTTTTGAGATTTCAGAGCGTTTCGGTGGATAATGAATGGATCTGAGCAGTGGCTCAGATAACAGGGCTCCTCAGCAGACATGGGTCAGCAGGTTGGTCTCCGCCTGGTGGGGGAGACTCTTTGAGAGGAAGCCATCAGCCCGGAGGATGATTAGAATCTCAGATCCACTTGCTGTCCCCAAATGAGCATTAGGCCCTTCTTTGTCCTCTGTTGGAAGATATATTTGATGATCCCCAGCAGCACAGAGCTAATCCTGCTGGGGGGCTAATCCTCCAGTTTAATTTCCTGTTATTTTCTGTCTCTCTGGAGGCCACACAATCAGTCTTGTCTGTCAGTCTTGTCCATCGCTTCTAGAGGAGGCCAGGGAAAGGCAACACAGTATTAGGTTTAGTGGGGACATTTGCATTATGAGCCAGTTCTGTTGTCCTTAAAACATAACATCGTCCTTGATCTGAAAATATAATATATATTAATTTTGATAATTTGGGAGAAATACAAAAAGTGTATAAAGAAAAACATGAAGCCACCCATAATTCTACTGCTTAGTAAAAATTTCCCAGTTTTTAGTAATCATAATTATTAATGGCTATACAATATTGTATTAACCGTTTTCCGTGAAGTCAAGAACATATGTGCATAATGGTTTTCTTTCCAACATTATGGCAATTTTCACATACAGTGAAGCTTAAGGAATTTTGTAGCAAACATCTGTATACTCACCACCTACATTCTATATTAATATTTTACTGTATTTGATCTATCTTGTATCTATTGTCCATCCACCTATCTACTTACCATCTTATTTTTGGATACATTGAAAATAAATTTTAGACACCAATTCACTTTTCCCTAAATACACATTGTTAACTAGAGCTTAATTTTTTGTACACTTTTTTTAGTTGATTTATATATACTGAAATATGCAGATCTTAGATTTACTGAGTTTTGACAAATGTGTACATAAATTTTAATAGCATGATAGTGCACTCTATTATTTAGAACAATGTGAAAAGTTAAATTAGAAGGTTTAAGGAGTGTGACAGCAGATTATTATGAAATAGTTGCACAAGTAATTCAGAACTTTTCCTGATGTTCTTTTGTTTGAAATATAAACAAACAAACAAAGGTACTAAGTATTTTCTCATATTACATGCACCTGAAAAAAAAAAGAGTAATGGATTTTCTCTGAAAGGGGGCAACATATATACACTTTTACATATATATTGTATTTTGGCTTTGCTTTGTTTTTCAAAGTACTTCTCTTTTGTATTATTTCATTAGATTAAGGAAATAATTTGCCTATCTTGATGGACTGATATATTTCTTTCCCATAGACCAGTGGGAGCCAGAAACATTATTTTAAAAAAGATACAAGCCTTATCTTCAGTTCTGACAGGCAAATGGCATACATTTCTATCAATTTTCAACTTTTCTGCACTTATTGTCACCTACTAAGTAAGTCAATAGAGACTTCTGAAGTGTGGATTCCAATTTCGTATTTCATATAATGCTTGGTGGTGTTGCTGAGTGCCTGCATGGATGTGCATACTAAGAGCTGGGATTCCTGCCCTGGCCAGATGGTTCAGTGTCATCCCATATACCGAAAGGCCACAGGTTCAATTTCCAGTCAGGGCACATACCTAGGTTGTGCGTTCAATCCCTGGTCAGGGTGTGTGCAGGAGGCAACCAATAGATTTCTCTCTCACATCAATATTTCTCTCTCCCCCTTCCTTTCTCTCTAAAACATCAATAAAAACATATCCTCAGGTGAGGATTAAAAAGAGAAAAAAGAGTTGAGTTTTCTACAATTTGGGAGAAGGACTTTTTTTGGTGCAATCATCATCATGGTCTTGCAATGGTCCTGATTTTCCTTTTTTTTTTTTTTTTTTTTTTTTTTGCATACGAAGGATAACCTACAGCTTTACTTTATCATCTTCCATTTCACTTATTTTACCATGTTTGGTTGAGGTTACTGTGTTGTAGCATGTTTTAGCCAGCAATTTTCCAATCACTAGGCCTCAAGATATATGTCTCTAAGGTTGAAACTGAGCCAAGAAAAGCAAATGTGCAGCGACCTGTCATGTTTTATCATCATGTTCTTTCCCAGGAGAAGGTGCCGCCTGACAGGCTGGGTATGCAGTCTGGTCTGTTCCAGGTGGGCCTCATGGCCTGGACGGTGTGGCTGTGGCCTTCTTCAGCCGAAGTGTCTCAATATCATTTTCCTTCACGTCTCCTCATTTGCTTTGTGGTATTTCGTCTCTGCTAATAGTTTTATATCTTTTCCAAATAAGGACTTCTGCTGTCTGCAGCTCAGACCTTTCAGAAATAATCAGAGTGCCAACAAGCACTTCACGGCCATGAGGTATCTTGTGAGCAGAGCAATTTGCAACCATTCCTAGAATAGCTCTTTGTGCTTTTTCTCTAAAGAAAGGAGAAACTCTTTGGATGAGAAAACTCAGCAATTTGGGGCTTAGAAACCTTGAGAAAACAAAAAGAAAAACAGCCCAAATAAGGAAACTGGACGGTGGAAGGCTTGGCGGCAGCTCTGAGGTTGGAGGCTGTGACCAGGAGCGAGAGCTGGAGTCGGGGACAGGTTGGTGCCCCATCTCCCAGTCTGGGGCACCTTGAAACACTACCTAATGTCTGCTGTGTTTTCTTATCTGTTAGTGATAATAATATATGCCTCGCAGGGTCTCGTGAGAATTAAATTAGGTTAGTTGTGTAAAGAAAGAGTTTAGCATTGTGCCTGGCATAAGTAAGTGCCCAACAAATGGTAGTTGATAATATCACATTACCCTCCCAAACAGGGCCAGAGTGAGGGTTCTCTTCCATTTAAAAAATATATGTGTATTTTTTTTTATCGATTTCAGAGAAGAAGGGAGAGGGAGAGACAGATAGAAACATCAATGATGAGAGAGAATCATTGATCGGCTGTCTCCTGCACGCCCCCTACTGGGGACCAAGCCCGCAACCTGGGCATGTGCCCGTGACTGTAATCAAACCCAGGACCCTTCCGTCTGCAGGCTGATGCTCTATCCTCTGAGCCAAACCAGCTAGGGCGGGTTCCCTTCCTTTTATGGCCATGGAGGGTTTTCCATAGAATCCGAGGGGGTTTACGTGTATTGGGCCCTGCAGTGTAACTGGTGCAGCTGGTTTCGGGGGGATGCTATGTGATTCCATGGCGGGAAGGGAACCAGTCTCCCTGAGAACTGTTTCAGGGCAAGTGAAGAGGAGGAAAGGGCAGGAGGCATCTTCCAGCCAAGACCTGGTGCTTCTAGCTAAAGGGGAAGCTAATCGTTTTTACTCTTTACATCCTGTATCACCCAAATGAGAACTTCAATATGGGTAGAAGAATCTTGGTAACTGCCTCCTAAAAGGAAGAAGACCTATGAACTATCATTTTCTTATTCTGATTTCACAACTGTGTGATATAAATCAGCCCCCCCAAAACCCAGACTACTTTCTGAATAATGAGATTCTGTAAGAATTTTGAAAATCATCCGCTTATACCCTCTTTTCCATATAGACTCATAATGTATAGCATTCTAATTCATATTTGCCTCCTTTTATTACCAATTTAAAACGTTAAAGCCCAAAAAGCATCTCTCTGAAGACACTTTAGCCACGAGAGCTTGTTCGCTTTTCTGAAATTGCTTAGAAGAAACTGGCTAACTTAAAATAGGAAACATTAAGAATTGATATGGAAGTCCAAATAATTGCCTAACTTCATATTTTATTTAATCATATTCAGTACCCAGCAAATGCATCAGTCTTGGATGGATTCAATTTGGATTCACAAATCCAATTTCCCCCCCTTTTTCATAGGAATTTAGAATTGATTTTCTGGCAGTTGGCCAGACTAAAAAGAAAGAGTAGGATTAAACAGCCGGCACACCCCATTCTGGGTTCCATTTATTTGATAGTCTACATTTCCCCCTTTCCCTTAATTGTTTCTTGGAAGAGACTCCCCACTGGATCTTTGCGTCACCCAGAGGATGGCCACAAATAACGCTCATACAGATCGGCTGCTGTGGCTCAGTGGTTAAGCGTCAACCTATGAACCAGGAGGTCACGGTTCAATTCCCGGTCAGGGCACGTGCCCAAGTTGCAGAGGGGTGAGGGGGGGGCTTGGTCCCCAGTAGGGGGTGTGCAGAAGGCAGCCAATCAGTGATTATCTCATCATTGATGTTTCTATCTTTCTCTCCCTTTCCCTTCCTCTCTCTGAAATCAATAAAAAATATAGATATTTTTTAAAAAATGATGCTCATACAAATCATTCTATACCCAGGGTTCCTTGGCCAATATGCAGGTGAGCCAGGGAGGAGACTGCACGCAGGGTAGGGGCTTCATCACTGCTTGGAACATGGAGAGGGAGCCGTATGCCAGGGGCCTGCAGGGCAGTAGGTCACCTGGCCAGTTTCTCCAACCCTTAGGGAGCCTCTTGGTCCTTTTAAAGAACTGTATATGTATAGGTGATACCTCAAGGTCCAGGCTAATGAAAACAATTTCTAATTGTGGAAAAAAGCCCAACAACTTGGCACAGAACTTCTGATGAAGCTCCGCTGCAGTCCGATGTAGGAAGATGGGTGCTAGCCTCTTTCTCTCACCTCGTTAAAGTACAAATTTTCATATCCTGGTTACTTTTGTTTCGTTTTCTTGCAAAAGAAATAGTATTTATTGTAGATAATTTGGAGACTATGAAAAGCCACAAAAACAAAAATTAAAATCACCTGTAATTCTGTCACCTGAAGATGATCACTATTAACATTTTTATACAATTTCTATAACCTACTTTTCTAACACACACATATAACACATACATATATTTATATTTTATTAGCTATAAATTGAAGCCACAAAGTACATGCTGTTTGTAACCTATATTTTCTATAGGGAATCGTCAGAAGTGTTTATCTCACTCAGCTCATTGAAATCAAAGAAACTCCTTCACTGCAGCGTGAATAATCCTGGAAAACCTACTTATTAAGAAGGGAAAGCTCAAGCCCTTCTTAAGACTTGCTTCATTTAACCCGTCAGAGGAGACTGGTTCTCTTTGTAGTGTGACGCTGCTTTTACAAAAAAGCCTAAAGGAAATAAAGCTGCTTCCGCAGGGGGGACCAGAGACAAGCTTCCACACACACCCTTGGTGACCAGGGAATGCCCACTCACATGCTGATTCTATAACCATCTCATCCATGCACTCAATTACACACACACGCACACACACCCCACCTGACCCAGGCCTCCTAAAGGTTCAGGGAAACTAGAATTTTGTTTCATATATATATAATTGATTTTAGAGAGGAAGGGAGAGGGAAGAGAGATAGAAACATCAGTGATAATAGAGAATCATTGATTGGCTGCCTCCTGCACACCCCCAACTGGGGATTGAGCCCGCAACCCAGGCATGTGCCCTTGACTGGAATGGAACCCAGGACCCTTCAGAACACAGGCCAGTGCTCTATCCACTGAGCCAGACCAGCTAGGGCTAGAATTTTGTTTCTTAACCCTAAAATTCATCCAATAAATGGCATGGCCTAGTCTTCTGTGAATGAGACACTTAAAATGTAAACAGAGCTGAGTTAATTAACTTAAGGCTGACAGTTATGAGTGACGTGCATCAGAGCCTCCTTTCCCAGCTTCTTGGGTATGTGGGCTGCGGCAAAGGAATGAGGCAGAGAGGACTCTGAGCCCACCCACCTTCAGAGGCGTTCCCAGAGGAGCCAGGTGCTTGCCTCAGTCGGGGTGAAGCTGCCGAGAGGAGGGGGCGGCCCCCAGCAAGAATGTCCTCTCATTCACAAGTTTGCCAAGGTCTGAGTGACAGCCAGCAATCTGAACTTTCCAAGCCGCTTTCTTCCACCTTTCTCAGGATTACAGGAATGCTTTCAGGTCTCAAATTCCTCTTCTCGCTCTTCTTCCCGGTAGCTCTTTCTTCATACTTTACTGAGCAAAAACTGTCTGCCTCCCTGTTATTCCATTTCAAACCCCCCCCCCTCCCCGGGCCCTTGTATTTATACCTGTGTTTATATTTCAGACACACTTCTTGCCTATAGCAGGCAAAGGTGCACTGTAATGTATGTAACAGTAGGCAAGACCCAGTCCACTGAAGGACACTTACTTGTGGCCAAGGCCACATCACAAATGAATATATTAGGAACTCTCAGATCTTTAAGATGTAGGTTTAATCATGAATTGGGGCTTGTTCATGGAGAACGTTGCAATCTAGATTAGGTTTTCTCCCAAAACAAGAGCCACCCTCTCTCTCTCTCTACCACTTTTTTTTTTTATCTGACCATGTACTTTTAGGCATTCAGGAAACATCAAATAATTTTGATATTAGTCCAAACAAAACATAATTAGGAAATAAGGCAGCCCCAGACATATTATATATCTATTTCCAAAACTTCCTACCTTTTCCTCCTCTTGTCTCCCCTCCACTAGTACAAATTACCTAAGTTACCTTCCTTTTTCATGAAACTGAATAATTGAGGAATACCTGAAATATAATAATTTGGATTTAAAGCCTTTTAGAATTCAAAGACCTCACCAACCTATTTACTGGATTGAAATGTTGACTCTAAATGGTTTCTTGATTTCAGTGGGGAAAAATGAGCCCTGTCCTTGTGTCCCCGACCAGTGGGGATGGTGCCCACCCAGGGCAGGTGCCCCCTGTGACCCCTCCTTAACAGAATGTCGCTTGGATCTATTTCAGAGTTCCCTGAAAAGAAGAGGCAGTCGGGAAACATACAAAGAAAAGAAAACCTTTAACCAGGTAAGCAGAGGTTTTGTTCTAATGTTACATCTCCTCAGGAGACAAGCACCTCATGTTGAATTTTCTTTAAAAATGTTACCGTTGCCTTTAAAATATTCAAAGAAACATTACCTGGCAAAAAATTTGGACTCATTCAAAACCTCCATGGGTGAAGCTTTTCTTTCCAAACCAACAGCTCCTCCCTTTTTGTTTCTTGCACCAATAAGCTGGTGATTCCTTCAAGAAAGAGAAGAACAGAATGGCTTTGTGTGAGACATAATTTGGTGCCGTTCAGGGCTCTGGCAGTACCCATAACTGGTAAAAAGTCATTCACACAGTAACATAGTACAACTACTGTGCTATTCACAAGGTCATTCACACGGCACTGTTTTGAGCATTGTTGTGTTTTTATATATATACTAGAGGCCTGTTGCACGAAGAGATTCGTGCAATAGGCCTTCCCTTCCCTTGGCTGCTGGCACCGGTTTGCCTCTGGCACCCGGGACCCAGGCCTTCGCTCTGGCCGGAGCTGACCCCGGAGCCATCAGGCTTTGCTGCTCTGGCCCCGGCTCCACCACTTGGAGCCTACGTATGCAAATTAACCGCCATCTTTGTTGGGTTAATTTGCATACTCTCCTGATTGGCTGGTTAGCATAGTGAAGGTACGGTCAATTTACATGTTTGTCTATTATTAGGTAAGATATATATGTGCAAGTTGAACAGTGTCCTAAATTGTCCTAAATGAAAGTGAAATGTTCTTACCAAAAGATGGCAAAAACGTAGCCCTTTCTGTGTACATGGTATGTGTTCTTCAGAACTTTCTTGGCTTTTCTGAATACCTGCTTTACTGGATTCCTCTCTTCCTCTTTTTTGAAATCACTGCTAGTATTAGGTGTTGGAGGGAACAAAGGTATTACTGGGATATCAGCTCCCGGAGCTCTCAGAACAAGTGGTAATTAGAGAGATGCAGTAGCTAAGAGCTCTGCTGACCCGCCCCTGTGAATTCCACACTGATTCCTTTGGTTTCTCCAGTCTCCAAACGCACTGATCCCCAGAGTGCCCTTCAAAGGGGGCCAGGCCGTGTGAACAGCAGGGATGCCAAAGGTGAACTGTTCTCTTCTACCACCTCTACTCCCCAGTCTCGCTTTGCCATTCACTAATACCAGGGAAATTGGAATCGGCAGTCCCACTGCTGTGTGCGTGAGCCCTCCTGGGCTTCGAGGATTTTCAGCTTGCTGGCTCTTGACCAGGGAAGATCTTTTCCTTAAAAGGGTAGCTGTTGCCCCATTCTGGAAGGAGCAGCATGGTATTGCCTTCCCCTGTGGGTAAATCGGGCTGAGAACAGCCGTGCTGCCCCTCAGGAGTGTTTGAGAAGCCCCGGGCACCGGGAATGTGTTCAGTCCCCCCCAACCTGCAGTATCATTGAGAAAGGAGTTTCTGTCCAGCAGAGTGGTGGAGCGGAGCGCCTTGGGAACTGCAGGTCTGCAACCAAAACTCAAAGGAAACTGGCACCCCGGCGCAAGGTAGGAATGCGAGCAGTCAGCGCTTGGGGTGCTGGCTAGACATCAGACTTGCAAGCCAAAGAATATACACCTGTAGTGATATATTTTTGTTGCTTGGCAAGGCCTTTCCAGCTGCTGCTGGTGGTGGTGGTGGTGGTGGTGGTCCTCTGTGTGTCCTGCTCCCATGCCATGCTTGCCTTCTCTGCTTGCACAGGGACAGTGTCGTGTGGAAAGTTTGACTCAACCTTCTGCTTTCATACTGCATTCCTGGGCTATCTGATCATCTCTTGAAACCAGAGCTTGATATCCTTCAGTTGAGGATTCAGCCTAGACCAGTGGTTCTCAGCCTTCTGACCCTTTAGCTACAGTTCCTCATGTTGTGACCCAACCATAAAATTATTTTCGTTGCTACTTCATAACTGTAATGTTGCTACTGTTATGAATCGTAATGTAAATATCTGATATGCAGGATGGTCTTAGGCGACCCCTGTGAAAGGGTCATTCGACCGCCAAAGGGGTCGCGACCCACAGGTTGAGAACCGCTGGCCTAGACCCTTACCCCGGAGATTTGGCAGAGTTTAGAAGTCTGTGGTTACAAAATAAGATGGGTAGCCAGCCTCCCGCTGCTTTAGGTGAGGCTGTGATTCTCTATCTCGTCAGAAGGAGTGACTTCCTGCCCCCAGAACAGGCTGAGCCCAGCCCCCTGCCTCCCCTCCCGCACGCCGGCCCCAGAAGATACAGCACCTTCTCCAGCCACCTCAACGGAGTGAGGAAGTCTGACGCCTTCATTAAATGCACACACTGCCTTGACTTCAAAGATTGCTCTTTCAAAAACTGCTTTAGTCTCGGTGGCAGGCCTCATCGTGCATGGGTGTGTAGTAGAAATGACAGCATGCTTTAATCATATGTGAAATTCTTGCTGTGTGTATAGTTCTTCCTTTAAGGAACAAGAAGACTTTTTGGATATTTTTTCAATCTTCAAGTACTCTAAAAATTGGACATCATTAGGGTATGTCATATAATCTTGCTTCTTTAACTGACCGGGGTTTAGGTTCAAGGAGACAGAGGAGAATGGTTCTGGTTTATAGTCAGACTTGTGGGGAAGGCCAATGGAAAGGGGTGGTGCAAGGTTCAAGGTTTCCAGAAATCAAGGCAATTTGAGGGCTTCATAGTATTTTTCTACTCTAAGTATTTATAACCAAGTGTTTCAGAACCCTTGTGCAAGGCCTGGTTCATGTGCCTCTCAGAGATATTACCCTCAACTTCTTAGCTCCACTTTTGGGGAACACTCCCAGCAGAGATCCCCTGAGACTCCCTGGTCTGGGTTTGAGACAAAAGCTCCCAAGAACTGAGCAGGTAACTCCGCCCCTCGTTTGCCCTTTTCCAACCTGTTCTTTCATATCAAGGCCTCACCAGTTGCAAGTTTCCATGGAAGTAGGGTTAGGGCAATGGTTATAGTAGGTGGTCTTGTCCATCTCTGGGTCTGCTCAGGCTTGAGGTGGACAGAGGTTGGAGTTCCCTTGTGGCTGGCGACATTGTCTTCCATGACCTCTGCTGCCATCCTCATGTACGAAGGTGACTTTTTCTGTTCTATGGTGGAGATAGGATCACTTAGGTGATTTTGGACGAAGGATAAACACTGGCTATCAAGTTAATGATGGGGCTAAGGGCATTATCTTGTCTTGTCCCAGGCTTTTCACTCCTACACTAATCCATTTACAAAGTATTGGTAGTCCGTCTCCATTGATTTCTTGGGAATCTAGGTTTAACAACAAATTGAAAAGGTACTTTTGCTTGTTTTACTTTAGAAAGTTTTATGAAGCTGGGGTCATTTAAAAGTAGAATGTCAATTTCTGGTGCATAGTAAGTACTCAGTATGTACAGGAAGAATGAAGGAATCAACAAATATGCATACTTTCCCCTTAGTGTTGGGATAGACTACAATATGTCTTTTACAGCTCATCTATTCAATTAGGCCCTTTAAAAATATATACATCACTATCCCAGCAGTGTTAATAACACATGTTGCTTAGTATGAGTGGGCAGACAGCTTCATTTCCCAGTTAGTCATAGAAGCCCTTTTTATGTCTGCTTAATCCCCCAAAACCAAATCCTTAATGGGATGAGTTTGTAGAACATGAAGACCATGCTCTGTTCCTAATGTTATTTATATATTACCCTCTGATACACAGAGCAGGGGGAGGAGTGGGGAGAGTAGAGTTACTGGCTCCTTCCCCTAATATTAATTGTGTTTCAGACAAAGAGAAAGTTAATTTCAGGGTGCTAGAGTATGGAGATTTATCATACATACACAAACCACTTTGCTATACATTATTCCATTTGACCTTCAAAACGACCTTGTGATTGAGCTAGGATCCTGCTTTAGACATAGGGAGATGGGTTCACCAGGGCTCTGTGATCAGCCCATGGTACCAGGGACAGAAGGGGCAGAAGTGGAACTCAGGGCAGCATGTTTGACCCCAGGTGTGGCAGGACTGGTTTGTCCTCTGCTAGGAGGATGGCAGGGGGAGCATGTCCTTCAGAAGATGCACAGACAGCACCAGGGCCTACATTCCACACAGCACTGGCTCACAGCTGGCCTTAGATTTTTCCTCCAGTCGGCCCTGTCACATCACTCCCTATCCCCAGTAGATTTGTGGTACAGGGAAGAGGTGGGTGGGTGGAAGGATGAAAGTTGAGGGGTCACCAAGGGAGGTCTTTCTGTATCTTTCTGACTAATGGTGAGAGGTGGCAAAAACATGGCAGAGAATGAGTGTGAAAGCTGTGTCAACTCTACTAGGCCACGCGAGCACACACTCAAAGACTTCATTCTCCCCAAGGGGTTGACTTGTTCCAGATATTGGTTTGATGACTTCCCTTCCCCTGAAGCTGGTGGGATTTGCCTACCCTCTAGCATGCTGTTGAGTGTCTCTGTGTGATGGGGAATCCTTTGCTGAAAGTTTTGTCCCCATGACAGCCCTTTGAAACTTCTGATAGCCAACCAAAGAGGAATGATTCATGAAAGTGGTCATTGTTCCCACTGAATGTGATAGAAAACCTTTGTGCAAGCCCAAACCAGAATTCATGTCGCTTCACGGCTTTGAGACCTGCACTGTGAAGGCAGAGTCAGCTTTCCCATTGGCCAAATATTGCCCTCTTGACCTCAGCCAAGCAGTGTGGCATTTAGGAGAGAGAGTCTGTTTGGGTGACCCTCGGCATCCTCTGGTATTCCAGTAATAACTACATCTCAGGTTTTGAAACACTTAACCTCCTTGTGTTGGGTTTCTGAGTTTACTTTCCTGCTGTGTTATAGCAACTAAAGGGAGCGGAACATAACCTCAGGCTCTGAAGTTGCACTTGCATGGCGGAAGGTTGTGAGTAACCCAGGTCCTTAGGTTTGCAGTAACCAATTCATACTAACTGTCAGAGCTTGGTACTGACTCCACACCTTGACTCCCAAAGCACCCTCATGCCTGTCATCTCATAATTTTGTGCTCATGTCATCCTTGTGATACACTGGGGATGGGGAGACCTGGGGAGGGGGAGGGGCATTGCCATGTCTCAGGTTCTCAGCATGTCAGTGGAAAGCCTGGCCATGATTTGGGGTCACCTGGCCTCCCCCTCCTGGTAACACCTGTGGGTTGCTGACCACTTTGGATGAGGGAGGTCTGCACCATGGAGGAAGTGAGTGGCCACTGGTGGAAGTGGCTACGGAAGCCTGTGTGCCTGCCCCAGACTTGGCGAGGGGTTCTCTCTCCCACTGATGCCAGTGACAAGTCAGGTTGGACCACAAGGTAACGCAGGATCACCGCATCACTGGCAGGTGTTGAGTTTCATTTCATTTTCTCCTCACGCATCACCTGTATGATGGTTTTCATGTGCACGTGTTTTCCAAACTAATTGTTTGGTTTCTTTTGTGTCTGTGACAAAGCAGCAGACGTTGTTAAGGCCCCAGCTCCCCTTGGATTTGTTTTGGCCCCTTCTCCTGTAACCTGACGCACTGACAAAAAGATCGGTGTTTTGTTTTTTTGTGTGTTGGGGGCGAGGTGCGAGGGAAATCATCAAAAACACGAACATTTGGTATTTTCAAATAACCCTTCTCTCGGGCTGTTCTTTCCTGGCAGGATGACAGTGCCGATTTGAAATGCCAGCTTCAGTTTGCCAAAGAGGAAGGCTCCCTGATGCGCAAAAAGATGGCCAAGCTGGGCAAGGAGAAGGACGAGCTGGAGCAGGAGCTCCAGAAGTACAAGGCCCTGTATGGCGACGTGGACAGCCCCCTGCCCACCGGGGAAGCCGGTGGGCCACCCAGCACCAGGGAGGCGGAGCTGAAGCTGCGGCTGAAGTTGGTAGAGGAAGAAGCCAACATCTTGGGCCGGAAGATCGTGGAGCTGGAAGTGGAGAACCGAGGCCTCAAAGCAGAGATGGAGGACATGCGAGGCCAGTATGAGCGAGAGGGTCCCGGCCGGGACCACCTCCCAAGCATTCCTACCTCACCCTTCGGCGACTCCCTGGAGTCCTCCACGGAGCTCCGCCGACACCTGCAGTTTGTGGAGGAGGAAGCGGAGCTGCTTCGAAGGTCCATATCTGAGATCGAAGACCACAACCGGCAGCTAACACATGAGCTGAGCAAGTTCAAGTTTGAACCGCGCCCGGAGCCCGGGTGGCTGGCGGATGGCGGAGGCAAGGGCATGAATGGTGGGGCTCCCCTGCAGGAGGAGCTGAAGTCCGCTCAGCTGCAGATCAGCGAGCTGAGCGGGAAGGTCCTGAAGCTACAGTATGAGAACCGGGTGCTGCTGTCCAACGTCCAGCGCTACGACCTGGCCGCCCACCTGGGCCTGCGTGCCCCGAGCCCCCGGGACAGCGACGCCGACAGTGACACGGGCAAGAAGGAGAGCGATGGGGAGGAAGGCCGCCTGCCCCAGCCCAGGCGGGAGGGCCCCATTGGCGGGGAGAGTGACTCGGAAGAGGTGTTGGAGAAGACGTCCGGCTTCAGCAGCAGAAAGCCGTCGGAGGCCAGCGAGCTGTGTCCGGCAGAGGTCCTGAGGGCCAGGGAGGACTCCGAGTGCTTGGTGAGCATAAAGCATGAGGCTGAGCGGCTGGAACGGACCATGGAGAGCCTCATCACGGACACCAATGGCTTTGTGGACGACGTGGCCTCGCCGGGGCCTGGTGTTCAGGGGGAGGGGGACAGGAAGGGGCCCCAGCTGCTGGGGACCATCAATGCCAGGATGAAGACTTTCCGGAAGGAGCTCCAGACCTTCCTGGAGCAGGTGAACCGGCTCGGGGATGGTGTGAGGGAGCGCCTGGAAGGCCTGTCCCCCTTGCCCCACCTCACCGAGTCCTCCAGCTTCCTCTCCACCGTGACCTCCGTGTCCCGGGACTCCCCCATCGGGAACCTGGGGAAGGAGCTGGTCCCAGACTTGCAGGTAAGGGGGCTCCTGGCTCTGCCTCCCTGCTCGGTTTTGCTCTTCCTCCTCCTTGCTGGCCTTGCTGCACTTGAACTCATTCTGCTCACGGCTGCTTGGTTATGATTTCAAGCCTGCATTGTACTAAAGCCTCAAGTGTCAACCAAATCCTTTCTATTGGTTGGATTTCTTTTTGTTTAAGTTCTCTCTTATTTCCTTGTTTCTTTTTCCCTTTTCCTCTCTTATTTTTAACTGCGCCGTTGCTCTTGGCTTAGAGGTCCTCCCTCATGGCACCAGGCTAATCCCAATGGAAGCGATAGGGATCGAAGCAGTCTTTCTCTATTCTTGGTGTCTCAAACGACCAGCTATCCTGATGAAGAAGCTAAGAGGAGTTTAAGACAAAGTGCAAACTCATTTCACAGTCAGGAGAATTAGCAAACTCGCTCAGGAGCAAGTTTCATTGCCAAAGGGGACAGTTCTGAAAGGCCCTAGGCACCCAGGCCCACCCACTCCCACTGGAAGATGAGCCAGAGTGGGGAGAGGAGCGCAGCTCTGAGAGAAGGATGGTTGCGATGGAAAGTCTCGCGGCTGGCTTGCTCCCGCTGCCCTCCCTGAGCCGAGGGTGAGGGCCGAGAGGAGTAGCCGACCCAGGACTGCTTTCCTATGCGTCGCCCTGGGGTGCATGACCCAGCTGCCACCCTGGATTATGGCTTTGACTGCTCGACCACAGCGCGGAAGGAGGAGCCTTGCTTCCGTATCCTTCATGGGTAGCGTGCTTGCGGTTGCGTCTGTGATTCATGCATCCCCATTGCATGCGCCTCATAACCAGTGTTTTGCATTCTTCCCCCCTCTCTCTTTGCTTTCCAGATCTTTCAGCCCATCGTTTTGCTCATCCTCATTTTGGTTCTGTTCTCTTCACTCTCTTACGCCACTGTGTTTAAGTTGGTTTTCCTGTCCATGCTTTTCTTCGTCTGGTAGTGTTCTCAGTCGTCTGCCTTACCCATTTTTGTTTTCTTTATCTCCCTTCCCTACCCCACCCTCACCCTCTTGTCCTTTGTTTTTTATTTAAAATTTAAAAAACAACAACAACCAAATCCCTCCATGCACCTAACAGTCCAAACTGAGAGATCAGATGGAGTGGCAGCTGGGTCAGGAGCGAGGGGACGAGCGGGAGCACTCGCACCTCCGAGCCACGCGGGAGCTGCACCGCCGAGCCGACGGGGATGCCCGGAGCTGCAGGCCGGGAGGCCAGAGCTGTTTCAATCTAGAGGTCAGCAAGCTGGCTGGTCCCACCGGCCACCCCTCTCCCCTGCCCTCCCACCCTTCCTTTGCTGTGTGGTTGGCTGTCTGACATTTCCTGTGAGTCCAAGGCCCTTAGTGAACGCAGTAGGAGGAGATGGAATCAGGAGGACTTCACTAGACGCCGACCCACTGCATGCAGTTGGAATTGGAGGGTCTACGCAGGCTGAATGCAGGGAACTGCCAGCACCCCCTGTCAGGCAGGCATGGTCCCACCCGTACACCTGTGTCCCCAGGGCCCGGGGGTGCCTGGAAATGTAGCAAGACGTAGGAGACTGATTTGTGAGCATTACCCGGCTTCTGGTCAAACGGGAAAGAAAACTGGGATAACACCAAGCACTGTTTTTGCTAGTCTGGAGAAAACCCCTCCCCTGTGTCTCACACGCCCCGTGGTTTCTGGGGACAGCGCTCTGGCCAGTAGCAGATTCAAGGAGTGCACTCCTGACCTGGACTCTTCAGCGTGCTCTGCTGTTGCCACAGTAACGCCTTGTCAACAAAGTCCTGAGCCACCACAGATACTCCATTCTATGAAACAGTTGTCAGTGGTCCTGTCAGCAAAAGCTCCTCCATGCAAGTAATTCCACCCAGCACCAAAAGACAGGTGTCGCTGAGGAGTGAGTCCCTGACTCTGATACTGCTAGTCAAGGCAGGTTATTGCAGGGTTAGAGCAACATAGTACACATTAGACAATATCTGGATAAAGATCTTAGTTTATTATTCCCAGTGGGGGTGTTACCACTCAGCTCTGAGGCTTCTTAGTGGCTCCCAAAGGGCAGAGTAGTGGCGGGCGGGTGGGAGGGAGCCTCACACCTGGAAGCAAACAGGAGCTCCCTCCACAAGAAGGTCAGGCATTTGACTAAGAAATGAAGAGGCACTCGGGGTGGAGCGCTCGGGCCTTTTGCTCAGCTTGCAGCTAATGCCTTGGTTAGGCTGTGAGTCCCGCTGTTAGAGGTAGGCAGGTGGGGCAGCTGGCCCACCCAGACATGAGTTCAGGTATCTCCAGCCTGTGAGAGAGTATGTCAAATTTCTGCCCTCGTGGATAGGGCACACAGTAACATGAAAACCTTCCCCAAAAAGCTTACGTAAAACAAAAACAGTTTTTGAAACAGCCTTTGTAGTCCACCACCTTACATTACTTTGGCAGAGGCCAGGCTCCCCCAAAGGTGGCATCCAAGTCCGTGCCCCGGAGAGAAGTAACTGTGGGCCACACAGAGGCGTGACCAGGAGAATTCTGCATGCCAGTGGCCAAGCACACGGCAGTGCCAGCTCCCGGACGACCAGCGGAAGCCCCGAGTGCCGTGTGGGGTTGCTGGTGCCGTCCCAGAGCAGCAGTGCCGTCCTCCCAGTCTGGAGCTCACGGTGCCCAGAATAAGCATTTGTGATTTTTAAAGATGTTTTCTGAGCACGGGCTCTGGACATGGAATTGGACATGTATTACGGCAGATCAACTTTAGAGTGTTCTCATTCCAAATTTGCAGGTAAGCTGTTCCTAGGTTTTATACCAAAAGTAAAACAGAACACTATATATGTAGGTTTTCCCCCAAATATGGATTTAGAGATTAGTGCGTCTTGTACCTCTATGGAACTTTCACAATAAAAACCCTTTGATCAGCCCGGGCTCCACGCAGGGTCTTCATCTGGAATACTGGTTGCTTGGACACTAGCAAACCCACAATTCTGTACATTTCAAATGAATTGAATGATCCACCTCCAAAGCGGAAAGCTCAGGAAGACACGTGTCCCAGCTCTCAGTTCACACTGAGCACAGTGATGTCTAGCAGGGCCGCCATGCTGTGCTGGAGTCAACCCTGGCATGGGCATCGGGCTCTGGGTCCTGGCCGCTCTGTGTCCATTACTAGCCCTGTTTCTCAGGCGAGTGTCAGCCTCTGTTTTCTCATCTGTAAAATGGCCCTGCCTGCTTCATGTGGTTATATGTGGATGATTCTCAGAGCCAATGAGCTATTACCTGAACAAGTACACTAAACAGTGCTAAATGCTATCTAAGCATCAAGTATGATTAATAATGAGAGGGATTATGTCCCACCATCGAAGACTATAGGCGGGAAGGGGTGTCACAGCTGCCCTGGTCATGGCACCAATTTTCTCTGCCCACTGTAGCCCTTTGTCACTTGTTACTGGCTGCTCCCGGGTCCTGCGCAGAAGCACAGCTCTGGCCGGACATAACACACTATTTGAGGAGAAATGCAGCTCCCCTCCCATAGGCGCCATCAGTCAAGGCCTGTCACACAGCCCTGTTCAGTTAAGCTCTGATCAAGTGTGCGATGATGCTAGGCCTCTGATACGCCTTCCTGTCACTTGCCACATACATACACGCACTGCATAGCTTCAAAAACCGGCAACAGTCTGAGAGAGAGAGAGAGAGAAATACTTTATTGGATAAAACTGAACGTTCTAGGAAGGCAAACTCCAGAAGATGGAGACTAGCCGAGTTAGTTGGTGCCATATGGCAAGTCCGGGTAGCTCAGAAGGGAACGTCTGACTCCCTCATGATGAGAATGAGAAAAACGAGGCCCGAGTGGAGCATTCGGCCATTCAGCTCTCCAGGGGAACAGTGGTAGGACTGGGTCTAAAACAGTCTGCTCAGGCCTGGTCAGTCCTGTCCCCCTGCTGCCCAGGACTGCAGGGATTGGCAGCCCTGACCTCCCCTTGCTCCCCGGGGCCCGGACACGCCAACAAGAGCTCCATTTCCTGGGGGATGTTTCTAAACACGGATCACTCAGGTGACTAACTGCATGGCCAGTGATGTGGCCAAGGTATGTTTCTTCTTTTTAAACATCTGTCTGGTTTTCTTTAATTTTATATATTTTAACGAGAACATAAAAAAAAAAAAAAGAAGAAAACTCATAGTGAAAGGCAGTGTCTCGGGAGCATCCCTAGAAGGGAAAATGGTCTGAACCAAAGTTAAACATCCTTTGTTGGGACAGTTTTATTCACTAAGGCATTTTGCACAGAAGAGAAAACCCAATTATGCATGCAAACATATCATATTTGAAAATATCATTTAAAGATAACACATATTTTAGGACCAGCTTGGTGGCTCCATAGTTTTTCCTTTTATTTTGAGGAGCCGAATGTCCGCCCTTATGGAGTCTGGGTCTGGGATGCTCTGTCCCTCGGGTGATGTCACCCTGACAGACAGCTTAGCTTGGTCTTTGATTATTACATTGGGTTAAAATGGCACAGCAGACAGTTCTAGAAAAAACTCCTACAAGCCTTTTAATGAAAACATCCGGAACTCATTGCTTACAACGGCTTTCCTCTCAGGCCATGATGGAAAGGGTACACAGGCCCCCAGCAGGGCAGCTGACTGACTACTCCCGTTGAAGACACCCCGGGAACTGGGCGAAAGGCAAACACGAGGCTTTCCTCTAGAATGAGGCCAAGACTAAGGCTGCGTGCACCCGCAGCAGTTTATTCCCTCTTACATCACCCTTGAAATTACCACTGATTATCTGCATAAGCCAACTGCTACCACGTCTGTACTTCCTCCAGTCCTTCGCCTGTGTGCCTTGGGGAAGGGATGGGGCCTTAGAGGACACCTAGTCTCAATGGCTTAACAGAAGAAACACCTTTCTGACTTTCAGCTGAAGTTTTAAAAAAGGATCAATTTCTCAAGTTCCATTTGTGAAACACCTCCCATGATTTCTGCCTTATAGATTTTCCTACTTAGGGAAAGGGGGAAAAGGTAAGTTCTTACTTTGGAAAATTCACATGTTTTATGCAGGTTAAATTATTACTTGTACTAATTGTACCAGTAGTACCAGTAGCAGCAATAACAACAACAGGAGAAAAGTAAAAATCTACATTCTTACACTGCAGCATTTTAGCAGATAACAAATCTGTGAAGAAAGCCTGCTGCTCAGATGGCACATATAACAAGTCCAGGAAGGGAATGGCATATCCACGCCCTGCCCTCTGAAAACAGCCATGGGCAGAGAAAGCTGAACTCAGAATCTGTTAACACCCACTGACCCATTAATGCAACCACACAAAAAATTAACTGGTTGAAAAAAAAAAAGGATTTCAAATGAACAGTGTTCCTGTTGCCTATTTGTCTCAGTAGATAGTAGCAAGATTCTCACACCAGGCACCAGGTTCTTCCCTGACTTTGCCCCCCGTGAGAGATTTCCATTTGTTAAGAGAGAGCAATGTATAGAATATGTGGTTTGGAATGTGCAGGGTACCTTAAAAATAGTTCTCAATGAGGAGTAGCCAAGCACGGGTACTGGTCAGATTTCAGATATAAATGAAACCAAGCCTGTGCCCAGAGGATTGGGTTTCAGAAATCTCAAAGGGCTCTCTTTCCCCAGCGCCCCCTTTATCCTTTAATCAGTGAAACGCACGGAGCATTTGTGATCACTTATGCCTCAGCTGTGTCCTACCAGCCAGGATAAAATGATGTGTGCTGGTTGTATGCCAAGCATGTGTACACATTTGTTGACCTCATAAACTGCTTTGGGAAGAAGCAGTAACAAAACTGGCCAAAACAAAATGGAACTCACCAGAATATGAAGTCACGGTGAGAGAGGTGGAACAGAGTTCTAGTTACAGTAGTGTTGTTAGGTGATAGCATTGTTGATGCTCTCATGGAAAGCATTCCTTTTTTTTTTTTTTTTTTTTTGTAGAATGAGGTAGTGCAGTTATCTCCTTAGGTGTGGGAGGTAATTTACAAGCCCCTTTGAAGATGTCCAGGAAATCGGCTGTGTACGTGGGTGTGGGACCCAGCCGTTAGGGAAAATCATGGCCAGGGTTTCAGAACGTGAACAGGGAAGGTGGTTGTGATGTGGAGATGAACAGGCCTCCACAGCCTCAGAACCAAGCAGGGATAGTATCTGTTTACACAAACTGCCTTCACAGGGATGTCAAGGTGAATTCATTTGATGTGTAATCACAATCTTAGGTAAGTGGGCAAAGGATGGTTTTAGAATCAAAGCTTTGGGAGTCTGGTCATGAAGGGAAGTATTTATTTTCTGGAGGAAATCTGTGTGTTACGTGAAAACTTTCCTCCGAGGTATGTGGCTGTGCGTGGTTGTGTTGCGTAAGCTAGTTCTGGACAGATACTTTGCCAGAGCCTGTTTGCATTTTGTTTTTGTAACACTGGGGTGACGGCATGCCGACTAGGAGACTTAGCTGTTGTAGTTTTAGTATTCCGTCAGCAAAAATGAACAGTGCAGGAAAGTAAATCTTCTAATAGATGATCTAAAGTTTTCTGTTGTTGACCAGTCTCCACAGACACCACTGGAGCCGCTGTAGGTAAACCAGATGCCCCCGAGGAACAGGCCTCCAAAGGGGTGTGCAGACAGAGGGACTGTTCGTCGAACAATATGCCTGGAGTATGAGACTCGTGTTTGTTTAAACTGAAAATGGTTTATATAATTATTTATTAAGATTAAAGCTGAACTAAATAGTTTAGTGTAATAAATAGAAACTAAATTAATATATATATTTTTTCTTAAACGATAAGTTTAATTAGGGTGCCCATTTTAACATCTAATATGGAGCTTTGGGCTAATACCGACTGTGTTAGAGCATGGAGGATTTTTACAGTTTAAATGTATAGAGTAATATGTCATGGAGCAGCGGGGGTAACCTGAGAACCCAACTGGACAAAACACCTAAAGAGCCAGATGGGAAGCCCCAGGAGGGCAGGGATCTGGGGCAGCTTTACTTCCTGCTATTCCCCTAGTGCAGCCGTGGGCAAACTACGGCCCGCGGGCCGGATGCGGCCCGTTTGAAATGAATAAAACTAAAAAAAAAAAGACCGTACCCTTTTATGTAATGATGTTTACTTTGAATTTATATTAGTTTACACAAACACTCCATCCATGCTTTTGTTCCGGCCCTCCAGTCCAGTTTAAGAACCCATTGTGGCCCTTGAGTCAAAAAGTTTGCCCACCCCTGCCCTAGTGCCTAGTATGATAGGTGCTTAATAAAGATTTGTTGAAGAAAACACTGCATATAATATAAATTGTCCTTTAAAATATATAGCTGAATTCCTAAGAAAGTTAAAAAAAACTTCAAGAGTTGGAATTGATTTCAGAATTGAAAACCAGAGCAGTGTCAGTGGCCTTTGGGTGAAGTGGGTGGAAAGTTGCCAGAATTCACACCCAGAGCCTTGGCTTTTAATAGCTCCAAGAGGACAGGAGACAGGGCCTTGGGCCCAATACAGGCAGAGAAAGAAATTAACCAGGACCCTCAAAGGGCTGCACGTTGTGAAAGCCCAAAACTGGAAAAATATCTGCCTATGGGAGAGGAAGGCAACAGGGATCTTGTCCACCCACGTGGAGTCCCCCCTCCCCCTGTAACTGTAAGGACAGCCAGCCTCGCCAGGACCAGGCTTGGAACTGATGTCACCTGGAGGTCCAGGAATCCCTAAGGAAAGGAAGGTTTATGTTCTGTTGCTGGCTTTTGCAAACACGAAGCCCCTCTGGAGGCACATTGTCGGCCCATGTCACATATGAGATCATAGCTAACTCACCATTGAAGATGACCTCACAATGCAAAATTGCAAACACCCAAGCCAAAAACGCGCACCTGGCGCAGGAGTCAGCCAGTGTCCAACGGCAGGATCCAACGCTAAGACCTTCAGACTCTAGAATTATCAGAAAGAAACTATAAAATAAATGTGTTTAAAATTACGAAAGATAAGCAAACAGGAAAAAAAAAAGACTCATTATTGTAAAGGGCTCCACACATTAAAAAACCGTAAGAAAGAAATGAGAAGTTAGCCATTGGAGCAAATTCAATGTGTAGAGAAGTGCCTCTCTTCAAAGAGAACCCGAAACCTTGCTTAGCAAATATAAAAGACTACACTAGTGATCTTTAATAACTAACAAATCAAAGAAGCATTAATGTTCTCGGGAGTTCTTGAAAGTAGGATGAGCTTACGTCTTTCAAAAATGTTATCCCAAAGTTGGTGACTCCCCAGTGTGTCTGATTTTCTCTGTTTAAATCAGTGGTTCTCAACCTTCCCAATGCCGCGACCCTTTAATACAGTTCCTCATGTTGTGGTGACCCCCAACCATAAAATTATTTTCGTTGCTACTTCATAACTGTAATTTTGCTACTGGTATGAATCATAATGTAAATATCTGATATGCAGGATGTATTTTCATTGTTACAAATTGAACATAATTAAAGCATAGTGATTAATCACAAAGACAATATGTAATTATATATGTGTTTTCCGATGGTCTTAGGCGGCCCCTGTGAAAGGGTCGTTTGACCCCCAAAGGGGTCGCGACCCACAGGTAGAGAACCGCTGGTCTAAATCCTTCTTTCTGTAAACTCTCTCTTGGTCTTCCCATATGCTAAGGGAAGTGATCTACCCTTTTATTTTCTGTATCTCCTGTTTTGGGGGGTGTGGTTTTCAATCGCAACAACTCAGGTAACATCAGATTAGGAAGAGCAAATGAAAAATAACAGATTAGTTAAAGGTAATCAGAATGAACTAGTGAAATGATCCTGGTTTTTATTGTAACAATCCACTCTCATTCCTAGCTTTATAAATCATCTGTCCTCAGGTAGCATAAACCAGTGGGTAAAACTCATGTTTCCATTTTAATGATGCCTAAGGTTTTTAATATGACAGTGTTTCCATCTCTAAAAAACATGTTTCAAAAGTAGTAGGGAGTAGAGAGTGACTCCTCTATCCTTGCCGTTTGGACATAAAAGGCATGAAAGATAGACTACTAATAAAAAGAGTTTTAAGAGATTCCTTTAACTATTTTTAACTCGAAATGTAACAAGCAGATTTTTGTGCAATTCCCCTTAGGCACAGACTGTGTGCAGTGGAGAGACCGGAAACCATGTGTCTGTTAACTGGAGGAGCCCCCACCCCAATGACTGTGAGCATCCAGGACAGGACCGCTGGGAGAAAAGGAAGGCAGGACAGACTCTGATAAACAAGCACGCAAACAAATTAATTATGCAACTTAGACATGTCTGAACTTGGTTGGGCAGGGAATCTAAGAGGCCGACTGTGCGTGAGGGGTCATGCTTGGCTGCCACAATCGCCAGCTCTGATCGCCCTCAGCATTTCATAAAACTTTCTAGGAGCTGCTGTGGTAGCAGAGATACCTCTGGTGTACCCAGGCTCCCTGCTCAGTCTGGGTTGTGGTCACTGCGGTGTTTGAAGTTCAGGAGACAGGCACCACTTACTGACTCACCTGGTCTCCTAGGTGAGAGGTGCAGGGCAGGTGGAGTTGTCCTCCCCAGATAACATAAGCGCCCAGGGAACTTGCCACCAAGTCACTCCACTGCTGCAGCGCACATGCTGTGTTGCTCCATGCATGTCCCTGGTCTGCCCGGCGTCTTCATGCCACGCAGAGTTCTCCCGTCCACTAAACCCCCTCCTTTATCACACTGATCAGCTCAGGGTTGCCCCCTTGTACCTGAACAGAGGAGCTACAGGGTCAGCTTGCACAGGCGACCCGGCTGCATCAAGAGGAGACAGAGAAATTTACACACAAGATCGGAAAGGTAAATATGTCACGTGGATTTCAGCACAACCATGTCTCAGACCACAGAGCCCCTCCAGAGAGATGACAAGATATGTTTTTTTAAAAATATATTTTTATTGGTTTTTTACAGAGAGGAAGGGAGAGGGATAGAGAGCTAGAAACATCAATGAGAGAGAGACATTGATCAGCTGCCTCCTGCACACCCCAACTGGGGATGTACCTGCAACCAAGGTACATGCCCTTGACCGGAATTGAACCTGGGACCCTTCAGTCCGCAGGCCGACGCTCTATCCACTGAGCCAAACCAGTTAGGGTGACAAGATATGTTTTAAAAGAACGCTGTCTGACCTCATGGGCTGGAGGTCGTATGGAAAGGTCATCCAGTCCCGCACCCCACTCAGACACTCATGAAGATAACTGTCTTCCTTTCTGTTCTAAAATATGCTTTTCAATATTTACAGTGTGGTTTCAGGGAGTTCTTAATATCTAATCTAAATTTCCCTGCATCCAGAACCAGCAAAGTAAAGTAAAATAAGGGCTCTATTGCAACTGGACATGAATGTGTGTCGAACAACTTTGGTGAGGTGTCCCCCAACACACCCAGGGCAGAGGAGCCTCCGCACCTCAGGAAGTGCGGAAGTCGTGGGACAGCGGAGGCCTGGAGGCCTCAGGCAGTGGAGGAGAGGTCAGAGGGCGAACCAGGAAGGGGCATTCCCAAGAGGCTGCAGATGAAAGGACAACTCACCCTAAATCGTTGTCTTCAGAAAACGTTCATTAATTGAGCTGTGGCTTCATTAGCTCTTCTAGCTATTTTAGAATAAATTGTTACTGGCTAATTATCCTTTATCCATTAGATCCTCTCCCAGGGCGCCCAGTAGGAAGGATTCGCAGACACAGGCACTCTGCCAGGGGCCTCCCTGAGGACTGCCCAGTCCCTGCTGCCACCTCAAATCTGTAAACAGATATGCGGGCTCAGAATCGCCCTTGCTGCCTTTTCCCCGTTGTATTCTCAAAATATACTTGTATTTTTATTTTTTTATTGGGAAAGATACTTGTACTTTTAAAAACAAAAACCAGTTGGTCTTGACCAGGGCACCGCGATGTTGTAAAATACATGTCTAAGGTATCCAAGAATTTAACTCATGGGCCCCCACGTTGTCCATGGTTCTGCTCATCTAAGTCGGTCAAACCTGATTAAGGGAGCGCCTTCTGCACCTCAAGGCTTGGGGAGAGCAAAGCTGAGTGCTGAGATCTAAGTGCTCTGCCAACCTCCAGCAGCAGACGCACGGCCCTTTTAAACGTTTCACTGATAGGTCCAGTGTCACATATTACAAAAGGAAAGTAGTTTCATATTACCCAAAAGGTAAATTCCTAAGTAAATAACCTTTTTTTTTTTTTTTTGCATTCCACCAAAAATCCTGTTTGAAAATGAGTTTATTCCTGGAGATGCTGATAGCCAAGTGGCAGGGTCCCAGGTGCTTCTAGTGCTTGTATTCAGGGTGAAGGAGTGTGTGGAAGAGGCTCCCAGACCTTGGCCCCAGGTGGTGTGGTGTCATCCAGGCTTGTTCTGAGGGGAGGGGAAAGGAAGGGAGGGGGTCCCCTAACACACCCCAGGGCAGAGCAGCCACTCTGCGCCTGGGGAAGTGCGTGGAGTCTGGAACAGCGGAGGCCACAGGGCAGGGGAGGAGAGGTCAGAGCGAGCCAGGAAGGGGCATTTCCAGGAGAGACTAAGACAGCGGTTCTCAACCTGTGGGTCGTGACCCCTATGGCGGTCGAACGACCCTTTCACAGGGGTCAGGGGTCGTCTAAGACCATCCTGTATATCAGATCTTTACATTACGATTCATAACAGTAGCAACATTACAGTTATGAAGTAGCAATGAAAATAATTTTATGGTTGGGTCACAACATGAGGAACTGTATTTAAAGGGCCAGAAGTTTGAGAACCACTGGACTAAGAGAACACCCCCCAGTGCTGCATCTCCTCTTCCTAACACCCTGTCGCCTCTGGAGTGAGTACCTGCCAAGAGCTAGGAGCTCTGCACAGCATTTCCTGTTACCTTAACCGTTTTGTAACTGAGGACGTAGAAACTACCAGAGGCAGTTAGTGGCCTAACGTAAGTTGAGAGCTGGATTTCCAGTACAGTAGGCTGCCCCTTACCTACTCTGTGCTGTCCTTGTGTCCGGACAGGGGAGAGAACAAGGGTGGGACTCAGGGCAGCTAAGCTGCTGAATTGAATCCGCTAGAAGTGCAAACAAATCTGGTGCTAGGACAGTAGCCATGCAGTCATTGCCCAGACCAGGGACCTCCCTAAAGCTGTCTCTGCTCTTCACTGGCCTTCAGCACAGCCACATTCATCGGCCCAGGCAGTGGTAGTCATATTCCCATGGTTTCCACACGCTAACCTAGTACTTTAGGAAAACAAAACAAAACCCACTGCCTTGGTTTTTGGCGCAGGAGGGAGTGTTAAATTAGGAGAGGACAGCTGATAATGATCCTAACCCTTTTTTCACCCCACTTCAGCTACTGTAGGTATCCTTTTTAAAAAATATATATTTCTTTATTCATCTCAGAGAGGGAGAGAGAAATAGAAACATCAATGATGAGAGAGAATCATGGATCAGCTGCCTCCTGCACGCCCCCGCTGGGGATCGAGCCCACACCCGGGCATGTGCCCTTGTCCAGAATAGAACCTGAGACCCTTCAATCCACAGGCTGATGCTCTAGCCACTGAGACAAACTGGCTAGGGCAGACTATAGGTATTCTTGTGCCCTTGTCTGTAAGATTAAGATTTTATTCATATCCTTTTGCTTAGTCATTATTGACATGTAATAATTGCTTATTGCTTGGAAGAGTGCCAAGACCTGTGCTGTAAAAGCAGGAACTTGATGGAGAGATGGAAAACATTTCGTTTTAGCAGAGCTTTTATTTCCTTAAGACTTACCCACATGTAATAGGAATGTGAAATCTTAAGCGTGAAAGTGGATGTAGGTTATGGACATGCTTCCCTGTTTGCTCACCACCATGAGTGGAGTACTTCGTGTTTGGAAAGAGCGTCTGGAGGCCCCAGCTCTCCTTCGCAGGCTCTCTGTGGGCCTCTTCTCAGCTTGCTGTTCTCTGTCAGGGGCTGGGGGTTGGGAGGGGTCAGAGGGCCCAATAATTCAAGGGGAAGGATTCCTCCTTCTTCCCCCTTCACAGTTGCAGTGTGCCTTTGTGTGCAAGCCCAGGTTCAGAGGCAGGTGGAATCTGCATTTAAGTGAGCTATAGCCATGCATCCAAGAAATAATTTTCCTGAAGGCATCCCGAAGCATCTAAAAACACCAGGGGAGACGTGACCATGAGAAATTATAATACCTTACCTTGAAATAGCACTTTCTTCTAAATCAGAAAACTCGGAATGTTTTATAAATAGTGAACGACTCAAGGAGTTCACCAAACTTCTGTTGGTTTCTGTTTCAGGCACCACATGCAAATTGGTATGGATTGAATGGCAGTTTGAAAAGACTCTTAGTTTGGTTTGGGTGGCACATGGGGATCACTGCCTGTCACACTCCCTTTTCTTCGGTTCCAGATGGAGGAGGATCACCTCTACGCCCTGAGGTGGAAGGAACTGGAGATGCACAGCCTGGCTCTGCAGGGCGCCCTCCCGGAGCGGACCTGGAGCGATGAGAGGAATCTCGTGCAGCAGGAGCTCCGGTCCTTGAAGCAGAACATTTTCCTTTTCTACGTCAAACTCAGGTGGCTGCTGAAGCACTGGCGACAAGGGAAACAGATGGAGGAGGAAGGAGAGGACTTCACTGAGGTACCTCCACCCGGATTCACAGGGAGTTCACTGTTATTTGCATCGGTTTTGTTCTTGACCCCCAGGCACTGCCGTGCCCCTCCCCGCTGCACACAGTCATGTTCTGTTAGTTCAGATTGTTTTGTCAAGTCTGCCCCAGGCGATGGAAATGCAATGGGTTGTCCAGTTATATTCCAGCCCAAGGGTTCTGGTCTGTCCTTTGACCTCGTTGCAAGAGTATATGGGTCAGTAACTCCGTTCTGCAACAGTGTTTTGCTGCCATCTCTTTTGTCGCTGATTTATAAATTTATTCAAATGATCACCCTGCCATCCCTGACTGTCTCCCTCTACCTTGCTAGTTTGTAAAAACTAGTTCTAAGTTTAAATTTTTATTCCTAAATGTCAGAGCCCATTCTGCCAGTGCAGTTTTATAAGGGTTTCTTCTAAGCTCCGGGTGGGTCACTTCCTTGCTGCCTCTGAAATTTGTGTGTGTTCTCCTAAGAAAGGGAACATGCCTCCATTCCAAGGTTCATAACAGAACCAGAACAGTTGTTTGTTTTCAGATGGCTCTTTATTGATTAAGCAGAGTGGCCGTGAGCTCTCTGTGAGCGCAGGCTGGTATCCACACTGCTCGCCACTCTGTCAGCTGCTTCAGACACTGAGCATGTTGGTTTCCTTTTAGTCCCCAAAGACCTTGCAGCTGCTTTTCACTCTAGTGAGCAGGGTAAGTAATTTTAAGTCATCCTATGATTGGGAAGATACGGTGATCCTCTTTCCTCAGGGTGAAGAAAGTCTTCAAAAATTAATTCAACCTGCTCCCAAATATCCATGACAGAAAACCATCACTAAGCAAAACCTAGAAGTAGTTGTAAAGTTTTGTCAATACTTTGGACTTTTTCCTCTAATTTAAAACCATAACTGTAAGCAATAATCCTAAAAAATAAAAGGCTAATAGGCAAATTGACCGAACGGTGGAACAACCGGTCACTATGACGCACACTGACCACCAGGGGGCAGGTGCTCAATGCAGGAGCTTCCCCCTGGTGGTCAGTGCACTCCCACAGGGGGAGTGCCGCTCAGCCAGAAGCCAGGCTCACGGCTGGCGAGCGTAGCGGCAGTGGTGGGAGCCTCTCCCACCTCCGCATCAGTCAGACATCCCCCAAGGGCTCCTGGACTGTGAGAGGGCGCAGGCCGGGCTAAGGAACACCCCCTCCCCCCCAGAGTGCACGAATTTCATGCACCGGGCCTCTGTAGTTTATAAATAGTAAAATGTCTAATCTTTTCTAGTAAACTGTAGTTACTAAACTGCATGCTATATAAATGGAGAACGTGACCAGTGAGTGAAAGAACCATCATGAGCATATTAGGGGGAAGGGCTGAGAAATGAAGAGTTGATAAAGCCCATAAAATGGGTAATTATCTTCCAACCATAAAAATCAGACTGCTCAGCAGAAGGATTTGGGTAAAGCTGTGATCCTCTTCTCTTGCTGTTTTCAGAGTGAGCACCCAGAGCTCTACCCCAGGCCTGGGGAGCTTGGAGTCCAGGGGGACCCAAACAGGGCCAGCCCAGACCGAGATGACGATGGTCCAGGCTGCGGTTCTTCGGTGGGGGAGCATTCTCCACACTCCCCCGTGCAGATCGGTGACCACGGATCACGGCTCCAGCCTGCAGATGGAGGGCAGCTCCACGGGCAGGTGGGTGCCGAGTCCCAGCCCCCCATGCTACCCACACCTGGGAGAGAAGACTCCAGTCTGTGTCTGTATCATTTTCCATCATGGGCCGGTGTTCTGGGGAGCAGCAAATGTCTCTGGCGGTCTGTGGCTGCCTGTTGCTGTAATTTTGCTAGAAGTCACATCATGAAGGCTTTTACGCTGATGTCAGCCTGTTAGTTCATTTGGCTTACACGTATAAATAAGGACCACAGGAGAGCAGATTGGCTGTGTCCCCTGAAGGCCAGCAAATGTGCTGCAGACAAAGAGAGAGTATTCTGTAGAGTGGTCTGAGGCCATATAAAAGCTGACCGTTCTTCCAAGGAACGAATACTGAGTGCCACATGTCCAACATGGAAGGAAAAAGGAAGTCCAGGGCTTCTGTGTGGATGTTCAGCTGAATGGACACTTGAAAATGGCACTAATTTGGTAATATAATGGGTAAGGAGGAAGGGACCAGTACTTTTTTATTGTTGTTGTTAATCCTCACCTGAGGATATTTTTTTCCATTGATTTTTAGAGAGAGTGGGAGAGATGGGGAGAGACAGGGAGAGAGAAACATTGATTGGCTGCCTCCCGTACATGCCCCAACCAGGGCCGGGGACCAAGCCTGCAATTGAGATACATGCCCTTGACTGGAATCAAACCTGAGACCCTTCAGTCCACAGGCCCATGCTCTGTCCACCGAGCTAAACTGGCCAGGGCTGGAACAAATACTTTTTAAAAAATATCCCCAAACATGTAAAGTGTTTCAGGTTCTTTTGGGGCCACCTGATATATAAAAATATTTGATGACACTTAAAAAAATTAAAGAGGTGGGATTTCAGTGTAATACTAAGTAATTATTAGTGTTCCTAGAGGCCACATTTATTAATTATTAAACAGATAGACCTTGCTTAGTAACCCAAGATACTATTGCTACCATCCAAATTTTTTGCAGTTTTATATGAAACAGCAGCCTTGGTGGGCTTGGAGTGTTGAGACCTTGTGAGGCACCGGTCGTTAAAGCTTCCTCACTCCCAGACTTCCTCTTCTGAGTCTTTTTGGACCCTATGTTGCTTCACTGAGAGTTCCATAGGGCAGAGCCTGAGGCCCCAGCCCTGGACCCTGGCTCTGGGGTGAGGGGCAGGGCCGGAGTCACTCTGGGAGGGCGGGTGCAGCTGCAGCCGCTCAACCACAAGCATATTTGGGCACTCCCTCTGCAGGGACGCCACAGCTGCAGCCCCTCCCTCAGCCCTGAGCCTCAGAGGGTCAAGCGGGAGAGGCTGTGTCAGCACTTGGCCTCAGATCCAAGTGACAGAAAGTGGTGATGTGTGAGCACAGGCCTGGGGAAATGTGTCCTTTCCCCCTTACTGCTTTCTCTCCATATACAAATAAGATTTTCACAACTGAAGAGCTGCCTCTCTCTCTCTCTCTCTCTCTCTCTCTCTCTCTCTCTCTCTCGTTTATTGTTTGTTTAATCCAGACACATTCAAAATGCAAACTGAAAGAATACTTTTCACCTGAAACAATTAAACTAGATTCTACTAGCATAAAATACCTAACACATGACAGCAGTAGAGATGATAATCATTGTCCTCTATATCTACTAAAGCAGAGATGGAAAGCCAATTTGGTTGCAGAAATGTCATAAGGATAGACTATTATCATTAAAAAATCAACAAATAACAGTAATGGTAGACAACTGTTTTTACTCTGGCTCACTGGACAGGGGACAGTATGTTAAAATTCCACGGGACTGCAAGTGAACAGTCACCACGTAGACTCCTCTGTGTGGTGTTTTAATGATTTATTCCTGGTGAGCAAAGATGGAGGCTGAAAGACTTTGCTCTAATTTTCTATTACCCTGAACATTGGCCGTTACTTTTGGTGCCAAGCATTTTTCATGAGTGGCAGGACAATATCCTGGATTTCTAACATATATATATTTGGGAGGGATAATAGTTTCAAGTACTATACATTAAAAAGTATAAAAGTCTTTTCAAAGGGAAAAAGAAAAATCCTTAAACCCCCAAAATGGAAACTATTATTATCTGTGTCCCCAAAATATATGCAATAGTGTAAGACTTTCTCATGGAAGATCTCATTCAAAGGGAAAAAAGGGACAGATTTAATTTTACTTATATTGTCAAGTACATGAAAAACAAAATATGTGCATCATTTGCTAGTTTACTAAATAGCAAACAGTTTTCACAGTTCAGAACCAGTGTGCTACTGCGTCAAGTGCGTATTTGTTTTTACCAGGAGAAGAATGGAGATGCCTTCCAGGCGAACAAGCAGCTCTCAGTGGTCACACTGAAGAGCTGTTTTCTATGCACCCCCACCCACCCTTCCATTTCCCCCACTAATGTGACTCAAGAAAGAGGAATTTTCAAAGGCACTTTTAATTACAGTTATTAGGAAGTTCGTCATAATGCCAGAGTCCATGGGGAGAATTTAGCTCATGGGATGAATTTTACAACAATGACTTAGAAAATAAAATGCTACTTTGCAAAATAATCCTTTAAAATCTGCCAGTTTTTTTTAAACAAATGTTATTTATTTTAATGAAGCTGGTACAGACAATGTCCACTTAAAACCCATATCCCAGGCCAAAAAGTACAAATAAACTAAAAAAGAGCAGTGTTCCTTTGTACCCACTTCTACTCAAATAACTTTATTAACTGCTAATGAAAATTAGAACTTCCTGGGATCTTCTGACAAGATTTTTCTCTACTCTTAAATGCTTTCTCTTTAGCCTTCATCCTCACCGTATCTGTCATCTTGACTCCAACCACACATTCCTCTTCTTTGGGTCCAGACCCTCAGATTTTAAAAGTAGCTTCCAGTCAAGGAAAGGTCATTTTCCATCTCCCCCTGAAAGTCATAGTCCCGGAGTGCGGCTAACACATGCTAGAACCTCGGGGCCGGGTGGCAGTCGTTATGAGCACCTGCATTGGCCGACCTTATTGATCACAAGCCTGAAGTGCACGGTCCTGGAAAAGGTGCCTCCCTGCTCACACAGGTAACATTTCAAAAGGACAGGGCAATGCGGAGGAGGCTGAGGCTTCATCACCCAAAATCAGCACAATGAAAACCAACAATAATGAATAATGGGCACCGGAATTCCCATTGCCAGCTGTTTAAAAGAAACAGGGTGCCAGTTTTCAACCCATTTTGAACACTACTTTACAAAAGAACTGTTTTTAAAAATAAAAAAAGGTTTGAGAGGAAAAAAAATAGAAAGAATATCTAAACCGTTGAATGACCCCCTGTGTGTTCCTGATAAACTTCAGTCACATCTTCTTCCTCCATTCCCAGTTCTTCTGGAGTGTGATTATCAGCAATTCTCTGACCTCCCCAGAGAAACCCCGCGTGAAGGCATTGGACTCCCAGTCTTCAACAATATGAATCTTTCAGTGCCTTGAGATGTGTCGTCATTTTCACGTTGAAGTGCATCTCACGGCTATCCTGTCCAAAGACTGAGTTTAATGTATTCTCCTTCCTTCTTACCCCCATGTCCTTGTGAAGGTTTTGCCTGCTGGACGGACATGGGGATGGTGGCTTCACGGGGGTCTCCTCCGCACAGCAGTGGCCTAGGGTAGAGTGAACCTCGCCCCAGGGTTTACAAATCTGTCTCTCTTCCCTATAGCACAGCACTGTTGCTGGACCAGTTTTATTGTTTAAAAAAAGATATTGGCCACCAATACTATAAAGTATCTGTGATGAACTCAAATAGTATTTCTTGATTTCCATTTAGTTGAAAACCTGCTGCACTAAGATCATGCGTTGGGTGTTCCTCACATGCGCGTCCAAATGCTTTGGAGAAGAAGAAAAAAACGTAACATCTGGTTTTCTAAACCAGAGTCATGGAAAATTTACCCCTGGGGTGAAAACTGATGTAAAGTCACTCAGCTGGAACCTCGCATTCAGTGTATTTTAATATCATCTCTCCTTTCCTCCTCTTCCAACGCTGATTTTTTAGATCTTCCCCTTCAAGTGGTGAGGGACCCATGGGTTTTCACTTTGTGCAGCAGAGGCACGTGGATGGACTCCCAAGGTAGTGCCCAGATCGTGGGAATCAGCTCTGCCTTTAATGGACCCATCTCTCCATAGTCATTAAGTGCACACTGCCATCCGCCCAAGGACAGAAGATGAGTGAGCTCCGCTATAAGCGACAGCTGGCTCCCTGAGACTTCCCTTAGAAGGGTTGCCCGCTCTTCAGTGGCCTGGGTATTAGCTGGGCAGCCTGGGTGTCTGACAGAGCTGCCGAACAGAGCCACAGCCTTTCAGAAACTCTGAGAAACCCCCCTCCCTGCCCCGCAAGGTGATAAGCAGAATGAGCAATGACGCTGAACTTCTTTCCCAAGGATAAACTCACAAGTAACAAAATTTCCCAGGCCTTGATCTTTAATTTGTGTCATATTGAACATTCTCCAAGTTGAACACAGTAAATGGCAACATTGATCACATACAATGAGGTAAAAAAAAAAATTACATGTATTGAGTCAACCTTGGAAATAGATCATGGAAACCATCAGGTTGGAAAGTGGTTGGCTGTGCGAATGCTCCCTGTTGACTGGTCTTTGGCTGTGCCATCTGCAGCAGTGACCTGATTGTCCTTGCGAACAGTCAGCTTGCCTTGTGGCAGAGCAGAGGCTGGGAGTAGGCAAGGGCATGTTAGATAGTTCTCATTGAGCTCCAGGATGCTTGCCACTTGCTGCTGTGTTAAGCTCTCGAGACTAGCACCGCTAAGGATGTGTGCATTTAATATTCATTAGTAATTCCTGAAATCAAGGTTTGTTTTTAAACAAGGTGACTAATAGTGCCAGAATTATGACCCCATGTTTCCAGCAGCCAGTCTTCCAAGATTTGGATTAATTTTTTAAAAAGAGAAGTTACTTTTTCATTCAGGGATGTGACATACTATTCTTTATTAAAGCATCTAAGTATAAACATAAGGAATCTAATCTAAAATTAGAGCAGGATCTGATGCAGTGTTGTTTCATATTAGTCCTCCAGTCTTCAGCGGGGGCTGGTCGCTGAAGAGCCTCACTCGGGACCGAGTGGGTCCTGCTCCCTGGGCCTTTGTCACTGATCCAGGACTCATGTGAAGCTCAGGGGCTTCAGGGGCTACCCTGAAAGTAAAACTCAGCCCTTCTCCTATAGCCAGAGCGCCTGTGGCTCCCTGAACCTCTCAGACTTCCACTCACCGGTTGCCCAGCTACCCACTTCCTGGCGGCCCCTCTTTCTGCTTTGCTCCAAATGCAGACACTTCCAGAAAGAACACCTCTTCCAGACCAGGCCTGCATGTCAGAACTGTGACATGCCCTGGCTTTCTTTCTTTTCTTTCTTTTTTTGTAGTAAGAAAACTCTCTTCTTGAGCCTCAATAGCTTTTACATTTTGATTTTGTATGTTATGCCATGGTTCATTCTTCAGACTCTGCAACCTCATCTCCTCACCTAGGAGTCATGCAACTTTATATAAAAGGAGCCAGACCAGAGCTTACGATTATGAATCACTTTATTTTTGCTGTTTACTTTTGTTTGTTTGCTTCAGTTACTGCTGAAGGTGAAAAGTCACAAGGACTAACGGGGATTTGAGGAAGGTCTCTCTCTGCCCCAGTCCCACCTCCCTGGGTTAACCTGGGTGTGCAGTGTACAACATATCTTGATTTGCATCAGACCTGCCCTGGTTTCTTTGAAACCTTTGACTGGTATATCTGGGTTTATAATGTATTAATATATGTCCATTAGTTCTTTCATACCCTCATTTATTCTTGGGAAGCTCTCAGTGTAAATTTTGGCCTGCAGGCACAGAGCCCTCACGGCCCAGATCACCTGGTATATTCTCAGCCAGAGGAAAAATGATTTCTTTACATAAATGTGTCTGTCATCTCTGTAAACCTCCATCAGAGATCATATTTTCACGCCAGTCTTCAGTGACTCAATTGTCTTTTATCTGTGGGGGAATAATGGTTTTAGAAAAGAATCTTAAAATTAACCTGAATGTAACAATCAAGGTAAGAATAATAACTGGCTTACATATTAAAACGAGAGGCCCAGTGCACGAATTCGTGCATGGGTGGGGTCCCTCGGCCTGGCAGGCAATCAGGGCAGATTGAGGCCAGCTGGCTTTGGGGGAGGGACTGTGGGAGGTTTCCCGGCCATGGGATGTTGGCTGTGGGAACACACAGACCACCAAGGGGCAACTCCTGCGTTGAATGTCTGCCCCCTGGTGGTCAGTGTGTGTCATAGCTACCGGCCGGTTGTTGGGTCATAACGGTTGTTTAGGATTTTATATATATAGATGTTGCTGGATGTGCAAATGTATCCTTTCTGGGCAATCTCACAGAAAAGGACTTGTCTTGGGACTCCTGCTGCAAAGGCCCCCCCTCTTTATATGTATCAGTAGGAACTGTGCAGTGCGTGGGGGGTTCGAGCAGCTACCAGAGCACCCCAGAACTCCCAGCCTGTGTCTAATAGCCTAGACCAGCGGTTCTCAACCTGTGGGTCGCAACCCCTTTGGGGGTCAAACGACCCTTTCACAGGGGTTGCCTAACCAGGGTCCCCAAACTACGGCCCGCGGGCCACATGCAAATGCAAATATTGTATTTGTTCCCGTTTTGTTTTTTTACTTCAAAATAAGATATGTGCAGTGTGCATAGGAATTTGTTCATAGTTTTTTTAAAACTATAGTCCAGCCCTCCAACCGTCTGAGGGACAGTGAACTGGCCCCCTGTTTAAAAAGTTTGAGGACCCCTGCCTAAGACCATCAGAAAACACATATATAATTACATATTGTTTTTATGATTAATCACTATGCTTTAGTTATGTTCAATTTGTAACATTGAGAATACATCCTGCATATCAGATATTTACATTACGATTCATAACAGTAGCAAAATTACAGTTATGAAGGAGCAACGAAAATAATTTTATGGTTGGGGGTCACCACAACATGAGGAACTGTATTAAAGGGTCACGGCATTAGGAAGGTTGAGAACCACTGGCCTAGATGAATAGGAAGTAGAGGCCATCATCTCTATTTCGTGACTGGCTTTTGTGGGCTAACCTATAGCAGCAGGTCAATATATCTGTTCCAACTTTTTATTAAAGCCATTTCCAAAGTAAATGGCTCTGAGGCATGAAAGCAGTTGATAATAATTTAGCCCTTTCACAGAATTGTAATACACAGGTTTTAGAAATCTTAGGCAAGAATGATTTCATAAAATTGCTGGCATTGCATCACTAATAGCTTGGTATGTTACCTTTTCCATGAACTTCCTTCTCACTTTCTATTAATATTTATTGTATACTTGGATAGCAGTCCTGTTAGCTGACGCCTAACCTTGAACCTGTTAGAAAGTTTAACACTTTATAGCACAGTCAAGCTCCCAATGCCAGTTTTGGGATTAATTTAAGCTTCACCCAAGAGAGACGAACTCCCAAGGGCTGAAATGCCCTTAGCCTGGGGAGAGGAAATAATAGAGCCATTTTATCCTTCTTTGTGAGAAAACCAACCTGCTGATCTTAAAGAGATCAAAAAGTTGGTCTTTTTCATTGGCCTATATCTAACAGACACACAGCTGAAAGGCTGCATAGCTAGGCCCCTGGCACAGAAGGTTCAGAAGTTCTGTATCAGGAATACTCTCAGAACATCTTGGTTCCATTCTTGACATGATTTGGGTAATTGCTTTCCCCCAAACATAGCCCAGTAAAAGCCACCACCAGAGGAAAAGTGAGAGAAGTAACTTTGAGGTACTTTTTCACGGTGGCTTGCTATTATTATTTCCCTTGATATGGGGATAGAATTCATTTCACAGAGATTTGATGGCTTCTCTACGGCCAAGTTAAAAATACTAATAATGAAAGCCTAGGCAGGGTGTGATGTCAGAATTCAAATATCCTGCTTGGATTGTTCAGCCTTGGAGGGGACAGACCTGATTGCAGTCCGGGCCCTGCACTTCCTAACAGCGAGACCTTGGCAATCTCTGCACATGGTGATTGTAACTTGGTGAACATATCCACGATTGATGTGCAGTGCAAGGTCATGAGGATGAATGATTTAGCATACCACCCCCCGCCCCCGGCCCATTGGAAACAATATTAGTTATTGTATGTGAAAAACTAAGTTAGAAGGATCGTGCCCATCAATGGCTCATCCAGGGTCTTCAGAAATTCTTACTTGGACCTCAGCTCTTGCTGTTGTGCCCCAAGGCAGAGAGCTAGTGTGGCTTCTTGCCATGCCACACGCTGCTCCAGGTGATTGTAGTGACAAGTACCGATAGCATGATTCTCTGAACTCTCTTGCTGTCTTGGCCACCTTCACCCCAAAGCAATTTTGCGCTCATGTCGTGATGATTAAATTTATACTGATAAAATAGGAGGTTATGTTGATTCCTCTGACCCAAATGTACATGGAAACATTAGGCTTGATTTGCTTGCGAGAAGCACAAAGGGCTGGCCCTAGTGCTGTAAGCTGATTGGTGTAGGTTAAGCACCCCACAGGCTGACCCCTGATGCGACCTGGGGATTATAGGGAGCGATGGATTACATAGACGAATTTATCGCGTAGTTTTCTGCTTTTCTTCAGTGAAAATTAGATGACTACTCCAAAGGCTGTATCAAAATTACCATTATTTTATGCTCAAATTACTTTGACTTAAAAAGTAGTGATATATGTAAACTTTAAAATCCAAAGATGAAAATACCAAATAAATCTACCATAATGTATACATAATTTCTCAGCAAATTCTGTACTTAGACTGATATTTATTTTTGAAAAGATTGTTGTAACACCTTTTCCCACTCACCTACACTTGTATCATTTTTAAATACTTTTGGTATAGAGTTTAAAGAAACTTCGGCATTTGTTACAATTTCACCCATTTCAAAAGCATCTCTTTGAATATAGAGCTAATTTGTTTACTTTATTTTTATTGTTTATACTATTGTTTATACAGACATTCCCATCCCCCCTTTGCCCACTTCCCCCCTTCTCTCTGGCCATCACCACACTGTTGTCTGTATCTATGGGTTATGCATGTATGTTCTTTGGCTAATCCCTTCACCTTTCATCCTGCCTCCTTTCTCGTCTCCCCTCTGACAGCTGTCAGTCTGTTCCATGTATCCATGCCTCTGTTTCTATTTTGTTCCTCAGGCTATTTTGTTCATTAGATTCTACATATAAGTGAGATCATATGGTATTTGTCTTCCACTAACTGGCTTATTTCACTTAGCATAATAATCTCCAAGTCCATCCATGCTGATTAAAGGTTAAGAGAATCTTCTTTTCTTACAACTGCATAGTATTCCATGGTGCAAATGTACCACCAAGTTTTTATCCACTCATCTAATGGGCACTTGGGCTGTTCCCAGATCTTGGCTATTGTAAGTAATGCTGCTGTGAACATCGGGGTACATATATTCTTTCAAATTGGTGTTTTGGGATTCTTAGAATATATTCAAAGAAGTGGGATCACTGGGTCAAACGGCAGTTCTATTTTTTATCTTTTGAGGAAACTCCATACTGTTTTCCACAGTGGCTATACCAGTCTGCGTTCCCACCAGCAGTTCACTGGGATTCTAATTTGTCTGCATCCTCACCAGCACTTGTTTGTTGATTTATTGATGGTGTGACTTTACTTCTGGGCTTTCTGTGCTGTTCCATTGACCTATATACCTGTTCTTATGCCAGTACCAGGCTGTTTTGATAACTATGGCTTTGTAGTATAGTTGTGATACCTCCAAATTTGATCTTTCTCAAGATTGCTGAGGCTATTCAGGGTCTTTATTTAGCTTCAGGAGGTTGGAAAGACTGTAGGATTTTAAGAAGTTTCTCTATTTGCTGGGCTTTTCAAATGTTAACTGGATTGTACTCTTAATAAGCCTTTCATCTCAGAGCTATTAAAGTAAAAATTGGTGTTCAAGCAGAGAAAAATCAAAGAGCAATAAATAAAATGTTTAACAAATAGGCCTTTCCACTAGATCAGAAGTCTACTGTATCTACTATTATAACTCTTCCTATAAATTAAGGGAGCAACTATGGAGTTTTCAGTAACAAATCGGTTCCTGTTAAAGAATTTCTCTTTACTAATTCAGCTTTATTTAAATCCAAACATATCCAAAGTATCTTAAATTTTTCCCCTATGTGGTTGACCACCTTTGTGTATGTACATGTGTGTGCTTAGTGCATTAACTAGATGGTTTAAGAAGCACAGCTGACTCTCCCCGAGATGGAGGGGAGACGGTGTGTGTAGATCCCACGCTAGGGAGCTGAGGGGCACTCACCTTGGTTTACCAAGTAGGGGGGTCCACCTGAGAGGAAGGGGCTCTCCTTTCTATAATAGAGACATTCTGCCTCCAGCCGGACTCAGAGAGCTTTTATTCCTCCGGTCTCATAAATGCAGCCAACAAGATTGCCCTGGGACCGCGCGATGCATGTTTGTGCTTTCTGTCTGGCTTGAAGAGATGGGCTCATTTGGCTATCGTTACCCAGGTACAGAATTAATTCACTTGGCCAAACCGTTCTGATAAAATGCCCATGATGAAATGTACTAAGAGAGCAGTCATAGTGTTGAAATGTGCCCTCAAAGGGTGGAACATGTTTTAGAAAATATAAAATCTTTTAAGGCAGGTGTAAGCAGGTGAGTAATAAAAACCCATTTTCATTTATCAGACCTGTTTGCACACTTCACATGACAAGCATCGTGCACGACACTGGAAATGTTGGGGTGGGTCAGGCTCAGACTTAAAAGCCCCCCCCTTCCCATGGCCATGTTTGTCATGTCTGTGACCTTCGAGGAACTGCAAGTCAGGGGTGACCACCCTATGTTTATAGGAAACACACGGCCTTTATTCATTCCCTTCTGTTGCAATAGCTGGAGTTAAAATGGCCGCACACATGGGTGCGTGTTTGTATTTCGTTATATCTGCGTCCAGCCAGAGCTTTGGACGTCTGAAGTCACACAGAGCGTCTTGGCAGCCCGGCCTCCAGGGCCCCCTGTGGCCTCCTGCGCCTTCCTCTCTTCTGCTTCAGGTTCCCGGCACCAGCCTGAGGTCTGCCCTCCCTCCTATTCCAACAAGCCCTTAGCAGTCTCAGCCCAGGGGCCCGGTGGCCAGCATGGGGACCCTCTGGCTCTGCGCCCTTTACCAGCGGCGCCTTGGAAACAGCCCAGCACCACCCTGCTCGCCAGGCTTCTCTCCTCTTCTGACCGGAAGGACACCCTGCCCTGAGGTGACAGCCCACTCCCGTGTCCCCGCAGGCGGTGGAGAACCAGCACCTGTTCAGCGCGCTGAAGGCCTTGCTGGAGGACCTGCGCTCCGAGCTGCGGGAGGACGAGTGCGCCCGGCTGCGGCTGCAGCAGCAGTACGCCAGCGACAAGGCGGCCTGGGACGTGGAGTGGGCCATGCTCAAGTGCCGCCTGGAGCAGGTACCTGCCCCCGTCTCCCCCGGGACAGGTGGGGAGGAGGCACCGGTGACCATAGTGACCCTCGTCTGAGAGCAAGAGGGCTGCGAGGAGACCAGGGGCAGCCACCTGCTGTCTCTCCCTAAAGTTCCCCACCATCCCAAGCATCTTCTTTCCCCCATATCCCCTCTCCCACGTATGAATCACGGTCGGCATTTCCAAAGCAGCGTTTACTTTCTCACTCCACACTGGGCAAGGTTGTGTTTAGCCCCATCAGAGGCCCGCCAGCATCAGGTGGTGCTCAGAATGCGCTGACATGATTCAGACAGGAGCTAAGAAAAAGCAGACCGTAGTTCAGTTACCTCTGAAAAAGGCAAACACGTGCTTTCCTTTAGATTTTTCTCCAAATACTAGAAAGAGCTGTAGACCTTCCACTTCATGCCCTAGAAGTGAGTCTAATCAGTTTGGTGGCCTGATTTACACTGGAGGACATGGGGGCCCAGTACAGTGGCTGGTCTCGGGTCACAGAGCCTTTCGTGCTCACGTGGAGAGGAGAGTGGGCTCCTGCATCCACCCTTCCCACAGAGCAGAGCCTTCTGGGAGGGTTTAGGCGTGGCGGGGTTATTAACATCAGACTTAGCCAGAAACATTCTTTTCTACATTTTCAGAAACATTTTCTCCCTGGAGTTCCTAAAAGCACAGCCACTCCCTGCAGCCCTTTGATCATGATGAGGGGGAAAGGTCTGTGCATCTTTGATAATCTATTTTCTAGGCCTTATTTTGAGGCAAACCATAAAATAATTAAAATTCATATGAATTGCACACACACACACACACACACACGCACAGAAAGGAGATATATTCCAAATGGCCTTAATAAAATATGACAGGACCTATCATGTCAAAAGAAAACAGCTCTCGCCCTTCCTGGTGTGGCTCGGTTGGTTGTCATCTCATACACCAAAAGGTCACTGGTTCGACTTCCAGTTGGGGTACATACCCAGGTTGTGGGTTTGATCCCCGGCCGGAGGGCTGGAAGGAGGTAGCCAATCCATGTTTCTCTCTCACATTGATGTTTCTCTCTCTCTCTCTCTCTCTCTCTCTCTCTCTCTCTCTCTCTCTCTCTCTCTCTCTCTCTCCTCCCTCTTCCTTCCTCTCTCTCCAAGAACATCAATATAAACATATTTTTTTTAAAAAAAGGAAACAGCTCCTTTGGCACCCACATTTCACCTGCATTGCCTGGCAAGGGGAGCAGCGGTTCAGGCTCCCTGGGAAACGCAGAGATACAAAGTTTTCTGCAGAGGAAGCTGCAAAGCACAGGAAAATCAAAGTGCCAGGCCAGGCTGGTCAGATGACGGAGCCGCTGACCCAGTTACTAATCCTGCCCACTGCCTGGTAGCAGACTCTTACTAGATGCTCTGTTTATGTTAGGACACAGCCTGAACAGTCAGCAGCAGAGGAGGAATGAGTGAAAACACTTTTTGATGAGCTGCCTTTAAGCCTACTTAAAAACATGTTTATAGGAGAAAAAAACCTAAATATTTTCAAAGACTTTGAGTGTAGCTGACGAAAGGAGGCATAATCTTTGATGCGAACCAGTTTCAAAACATTTCATCTTTGTTTTAGAGAAACCTTGTATCCACCCACGTGTGTACCACAAATAAAGCCTCAGGCAGAGTCATTAAGCACAGTGAAATAATGCTAGGACTTCAAACCTAAAAAGCAGGTGGTAATAAGCAAGATTCACCGTCTGCCCAAATCGTTTAAGATGTTTTTTAAACATTTGCAGCCCAGGAAGCAATGAATGTGGGTGGATGCTGGTTCATTTGTAACAGTCCTATGGTTACCCTCTTCTACTTAAAAGCAAAAATGGGTGAAATCTACCAAAACTTAAGTATTTTTTCCTCAATGAAGGCCATGTTGTATCAGTTCCCAAATCTGTGATTCCTTCCATTGACTCCTAAGTCAGACTTTATTCTAAATGCCAAGGTTCCAGCAACAAATAAGATATTTCTTGACTGGGTTCACAATGCATTGGGAGACCCAGAGAAGTGCCCCACTAGGCCTGTACACAGTGCTGTCTGAAGTGGGGGTGTGCAGGGCACACACCTCAGCTTAAGGGTTTAGGGAAGTCCTGCTTAGAATGAATTGCAGAGGATGAGTAGAATGAGTACATGGAAAAGGAGAGAAAGGATGTCAGATAGAATAGGAATAGCATGAAGAAGGGAGCTTGCCACATCTGCAGAACTGCACCTACTTAGGTGTGAGAGAAAGAATGTTCACAGAATTAAAATGATAGCCTTGATTTTCATCGTGGAATTAAAGCATTTTGATTTTTGAAATATTTTTATTAATTTCAGAGAGGGAGGAAGAGGAAGAAGGAGAGGAGAGAGGGAGATAGAAACATCAGTGATGAGAGAGAATCATTGATCGGCTGCCTCCTGCACGCCCCACACTGGGGATTGAGCCCGCAACCCAGGCATGTGACCTGACTGGGAATCGAACTAGCGACCTCCTGATGCATGGGATGACACTCAGCCAACTGAGCCACACTGTCTGGGCTCCTCTATCATTTCTTGAAGTCTACTAGCAATGGTTTTTTTCCTTCAATTTTTATTTATTCAAAAATGTTTGTTTTCTTTTATTTTTGAAAGATGTTACCACTTTCCCCCTTTAAAGATGTCACTCCATTGCCCTCTGACTTAAATAGTTTCTGAAGAGAGGTCCGTTGTGATTCATATATGTGTGCCTCTGTGTGTGTGTATATGTGTGTGTGTGTGTGTGTGTGTGTGTGTGTGTGTGTGTGTATGCATGTGTCTCTTTTCTCTGCCTCCACAGCTTCCTCTTTAGTTTTCAGTAGTTTGGATATGATATGCCTAGATGGGAGTGCTTTTGGTCATGTGTTTAGTTTTAGTATTTAACCTCCTGAGTGTTTGACAAATATGTATTGTAGATGCCTAGGTTCCATCACTAGGTTTCATATAGAGGCTAAGAATATAGGGCAGACATGCACTTGTCTCCAAGGAGCTCTATAGAAGGACAGGCTAGAGATGGTGGTGACTCAGTAGGGATGTAGAGCTGAGAACACTGACATTCTGTGTGACTCTATGTTTGTAATTAGGACTTTAAACATGAAAATGGTTTCTTCCATGGGATTGGTCAAATCTTGGTTTAAACATGTTTCCAGGCATACTACATTAGTGATCTGAGAGTTTTTCGCCTACCAATGTGAGACTTGGCAGGGACTAAGCTCCGTAGTTCTCTTCTCCTTGACAGCTGGAAGAGAAGACTGAGAAAAGCTTGGGAGAACCAGGCTCCGCCACTGACAGCAAAGGGGCATTCAGGAAGGAGAGGGAGACGCACCAGAAGCTCCTCGCTGACAGCCACGGCCTGGTCATGGACCTGCGCTGGCAGATCCATCACAGCGAGAAGAACTGGAACCGCGAGAAGGTGGAACTCCTCGACCGCCTGGACAGGGATCGGCAGGAGTGGGAGCGGCAAAGGAAGGAACTCTTGTGGAAAATAGAACAGGTAAGGAAGCTCCCAGACACCAGAGAACAGGGAAGAGAGTGGAGACAGCTAAGTGACTTGGAAATCCGAGCTTGTAGAGGGAACAGCAATCAGGCTGCTCAGAGGTCCTTAGTACATTAGGATGTTTCATGGGCTTCCAAAGGGAGAGGAAGAAAAGAAAAAGTAGAATTTTTAGTATTGGAAACCTGGGTTCAGCCATTACACAGATCTCTTCATTGCAAAGTTTGTAGGTAACTTCCGTGTGTGTGTGTGTGTGTGTGTGTGTGTGTGTGTGTGTTCCGGGGTGGAAGTAACTTTTTAAAGGAATTTAAAGACTAAACCTGGAACATGAGGTTTTTCTCAGGTCTTATAAAGTGATTTCTGCCAAAAAGCAAATTAACTTTTAAGTTTCCCATTCAAGGTCTGGTCACAGTGACTGCTCCAGCTTAAATGGAAATATTGTCCATTAGTAAAGAAATTGCTGAAGTAATTGGAAGTCAGGCTGTTTGCACCTGCTGCGGACATTACTGAGCTATAATTATGTAGGACCATCGTCAGGGGAGGTAGCTGGTAGCTCATTGTCTTCAGCTAAACAAATGAGTCAGAAACTCAGATGAATTCTGAGAGGGAGAGAGGGAGTTGTTTTTCTACTGCCCAGATCATTATTCTCTGCATTGCGTCAGACTCAGGACAGTTTGTGTAGTTGCAGTTGTGCCTACGTGATGCATTTTTTGCATTAAAATGATGAAGGTTTGGAATTCCTCCCTGGCTGGATTTTTACATAGCATACATTTCATTTCAGCTTGTCATACTTACAAATTCATGAGGCCTCAAGGAAATGCATTCATCAATAAGAAACTGAGTTCAGGAAAAATAACCTCATTATTCTATTACAAATACCCATACTGCCTGCATTTATATGAGGTCCTTTTTAAAAACTGTGCTCCATTATCCCCAGACATATGGTACCTGTGTTTTGCAGGTGCAGTAGCAAAGGTTAGCTTCTGCATACTGTATGGGAGTGAAGGAGGAATGAACTGGAAAAAAACTGGAGCCTTTGGCTCAGAAATCCTTGAGGAGAAGGAAGTGCGCTGCAGATAAAAAGGAGCTGAAGTTTCTCTGAGCCTGGATTACTCACAACTGAGTCACCCTACTGATATTTGATATGGTTCATTTAAAAATTCTACCAAAGGAAAGTTGGCCACTTCCTGTTCGGCCTAGAAATGCCAGCACTTGAGGAGAATCTTCTGATTTAAATCCCCTGTGCGCTTGTGCTCTGCCGAGTGCATCAGTTGTTCAGTGGAAATTGTAGGAGCCAAGCAGCATGTGTTCATAAGAATGGTCACAGGTTCACTCTATCCAGCTGCAGCTGGCCAGTATCCCAGTAACTCTAGGCACCTTGTTACCAGGGAAGTTCCCTCTGGGCCTTCCCTCCAGGATCTCTCACTGTGTCTGTCCCTCCTGTACCCCAGCAAGGCCATCCCCACCCCTGCCCTTCGGGGTCCCCTTAGCCTGCTAGCCGTGGGCCTGTTGGTCTTCTGTGGCTTCATTTTGGAAGTGACACCTTGGATATAAATTAAGCAAGTCTTTGGGTTTGTTATTTTTTTACTTTTGGGAATGAGGAATTTTTAGTAAAGGAAAAATTGGCAAAACATTTGATGATACTCAGCTTTCAAATAGTTAATGACTGAGGGATAAGCATTCTCCTCATTACTAGACTATATTTTGGAAAGAGAAAAGGGGATAGGAGCTGAACCCCATGTCTAGATTGTCAACACTGCAACAGTTCTACCAAGCCGACAGCCCCAGAACATCAGTCCTCAAGGCTGACATCTTTGAGCATAATGGGTTCCGGGCATTCATCTGTTTCTGAAATCTCTGTGTGTGGTGGATCCCACAGGCTTCGTACAATGACTTAACTGCTGTTTTTAGAAGAGGGTTTGTTGCCAGTGAATGGTGCTTCAGATACGCAATTGTGGCTTTCAAAAATAAATCTGGCCTTTCCCCCCAAATATTAGAGATTTTAAAAGAAGATTTTATAAATCTTGGTGCCCAATCCTGAAAATCAGGTAAAAGCATTCTCTGTGTAAGAGGAAATTGGCTGAAGTGTGAATGTGTGTGTATAGATTTTGTTTATCAGTAACTGGATTGCTCACTCATTTAACTTTTAGCTATACATTTCACAGATAAACAAGAATGAACATTCCTCATAGTGTGTGCTCTTGATATTTGACTACGTGGTGAACTATATAACCTTGACTAGGATAACCTAATACAGATGGTAAAAGAAGGAACACTAAATCCATTTTCCACTTTAAGAACACATGCTTCATACTTGTCAGGTGTCATTGAATTCCTACATAATTATTGTGCCACACGAGGCATTTTACATGATGAATGACTGTGGGAGTGTGGGTATGGTCATATAACACCTATCATCTATCTTGTCACACATCCTGTCTCAAGTCCGCACTTGATTGGGTGATAGTTAACTTTTATGGAGTCACACTGCATTTCTCCTTAGAATTGTTAAGTTCCCAATTAACATGCTGATAGTAGCTCTAAAGAGCTAAAGGGGAGTTCATTCTCCTCCCAGTAACCTCCTTAAATCAGTTGCCTCTACATCATGAAAGACCTTTCTTTGAAAACCTGTTCATGCCCGACTGGTGTGGTTTAGTGGTTGAGTGTCAACGTATGAACCAGGAGCTCATGGTCGATTCCCGGTCAGGACACATGTCCAGGTTGCAGGCTCCATCCCCAGTAGGGGGCGTGCAAGAGGCAGCTGATCAATGATTCTTATCACTGATTGATGTTTCTTTCACTTTTTAAAATACATTTTTATTGATTTCAGAGAAAAAGGGAGGGGGAGAGAGAGAAACATCAATGATGAGCGAGAATCATTGATTGGCTACCTTCTGCACACCCCCTACTGGGGATCGAGCCCACACCCAGGCATACGCCCCCGACCAGAATCAAACCTGGGACCCTTCAGTCTGCAGGCCAATGCTCTATCCACTGAGCCAAACCAGCCAGGGTGATGTTTCTATCTCGCTCCCTCTCCCTTCCTCCCTGAAATTTATATATATATAGTAGTTGTTGTTACTCCCCACCCAAGGAAATTTTTCCATTGATTTTCTTTCCTTCTTTCTTCCTTCCTTCCTTCCTTCCTTCCTTCCTTCCTTCCTTCCTTCCTTCCTTCCTTCCTTCCTTCCTTCTCTCTCTCTCTCTCTCTCTCTCTCTCTCTCTCTCTCTCTCTCTCTTTCTTTTTGATAGAGTAGAAGGGAAGGTGAGAGACAGAGACACACATCAATTGGTTGCTTACCGCATGCGCCCTGACTGGGGCCTTGGGATTGAGCCTGCGACCAAGATGTATGCCCTTGACTGTAATTGAACCCAGGACCCTTCGTCCAAGGGCCGATTCTCTATCCACTGAACCTTACCCACCAGGGCAATAAAAATATATTAAAATAATAATAAAACCTGTTCACAAAGTGACCATTTTTTTCTTTTGACTGATTCAGCTATGGTGACACTCTTGAGGGTTTATTGTTTCCTGTATTATTTGAAATGCAAATCTTTAAAACTTTCTATTTGCATTACAAGTTGTTCTGCTGCAGGATTCTAAATACAGTAATTGCAGATGCCTGATTTGAAATGACTCCCCTAGGAAACCCTATCCTTTTAAGGGCTCATTATTCTATTACACCACCCCAGCGGCATCTCAGCGGCAGATACCTCCAGCTAAAACCACTCAGCTTCATTTTTAGGAAACCTAACACCGGCTTCCGTGCTCGTTGCTCCTGGCTGCAGGGTTTATTTTTGAAATTCCACTTTCCTGAGTTAGAACCTGCTTGTTCATAGCTCTCCTCTGTAGTCATTCCTCCCCCTCTTCACACACACCCTCAGTGCACATTTACAGCTTCAAATGTGATTCTCGCATTTTAATTCCTTGCCCAAAATAGCTTGGAGATGATCATGTGTTGAAACTAAATTGCGCTGACATGCATTGGATAAACATAATAGAAAGCTTTCCTTTTTATTTCTCGATTAAAGAAAGCACTTAGCATCTTTTAAGAGAACTGGGAAGAACTTGTTGTAATGTACCCCGCGAATCACAGAAGGACGCCTCAAGAAGTCGAATTAAAGAGTCACATTTATTTCAATCGGGACTATGAGGGGCCATTCCCCAAATCTCATAGTGATAAGATGGTGGCAAAACCAGACTTATATAGGCAAAGATCACAAAGGTATTGATTACATCTCAAGGTTTGGAATGAGGAACCTGGTTTGCAAAAAAGCAGTTTACAGAAGCAGAACTAAGCATGTTAATTATAGTTTTGGGTCTCGGGGTCACTGAATTGACAGAAACACCTTATCTAGAGCCCTCGGGTCTTGAGACCACTGAGTTGCCAGGAACTCATTATCTAGAGCCATCAAGGTAATTTAGAGTAATTGCACTTTCCTGGTCTTGGGACCACTGAGTCAACTGGAACGCATTATCTGTGGCCACTAAAACAATTTAGAATAATTGTGCTGTCCTGTTTCCCAGGTACAGAAGAATGTGCTTCGATAACCAGTAAGATAACAATCAATGGGATAGTCATTCAATCGAATGGGATGATTTATACAATTTAGAAAATCAAAATAACCTGTCCATTGTTAAATAAAGCAAATAGGTACCATACTTCAAACTGCCATGTGGAGGGAGGGGTGGAGAGTGGAGGTGGCGGAGCTGAAACCCAGAGTGATGTGTTTGTTCTAACACAACTGTGATCCCGCCTCAGACTCCAACACTGAAGCTCTGGCTGCTCGAATCTTCATATTTCTCACAAAATGAAGATGGTACTTGGAGACTTTAGTTCCACCACCTCAAAAATTACTAAAAATAAGTAAAAGTCCTTTATCCCCATTATTTCACATGGCTTTGTTCTTGGCGATACACAGGCCACACGTATAGCTGTTGTGTGGATGAAGACTGAAATTGGGACACGAAGATAGTTTATGAAAGATGCCTTCTTAAAAGAATATATGACTCTAGGGGAGTTTTAGAACTTCCTGGCGCTGTCCCAGCACTCAGGGATCCAACGTCCTTCTTCTGCCACCCCCTCAGGACAAACCCAAGTCATTTTTGTCATTCAGATAATTATTCAAAAAAGCAGCCAACCTGTAGTGTGCTGAGCTCCTCATTCAACAAAGACCCCATTAAGGGTGTGTAGGTGGGAACCCTCCGTGCTCAGCTGTGCTTTCTGTGCGTGTCTGGTGGAGGCAGGGAGGAGAGCTCAGTGCAGAAAGCTCAGGCCAGTAGAGCAGAGGAAAACCGCCCACCAGAGCTTTTCCTGGGGCTTCGAGGAGAGGAGCGAGAGCATCCGCCCTACATGCATTTCCCTGACTGTCCTGTGGTTCCACCCTGGCGCCCTTCCTAGCCATCCTCCACTTGGTTCTTGCACAGTAAATAGGCAAGGTGATCATTGTGGGCCCAGCCGCCGAGGGCAGGCCTGAGGGAAGTCAGGGGTGGTATCACTGACAATGGGCTCTCCCCTGTTGTCCCCCTATACCTGGGAGGGAGGTTTGCCATCCCTGTTTACAGATGAGGTGAGAAGAGGTAAGCACCTTAGACCTGATAGCCAATGGTTCCAACTCAGGTAAGTCTTCCCAACTCCAAGTGGTCCTGTGTGTTCCCACAACTGCTCCTTGAGCTTCCTGTGCCAGGCACAAAACGTGTGACTCAAACGTATCGGTCTTGTGTTGTTTGTTTTCAGTCATACCAGAGCTTAATTCCCTTTATAGCTAAGTTTCAATCCTCTCAAGCAAAGTGTAAAGTGCTTTACCATCCAGTGGTTATAACAGTTTGATCTCTCGGATTATGTATAAGACCTGTTCCAGATGATTTGGAAATAATATGCTGTTATTATTAGGAAAATGCTAGTTAGGAAAACCAAATTCACCTTCAGAAGTTTACTGATCGTTTTCCACCGAGTATACCTTCTGAAGGTAATTTTTTTTTTTTAAAAAAAGAGCTCTAAATATGTCATTTAATGTTCAATTTTTAAAAAATAAGTGTATTGTTTCCTGTGAGCACAGTACTCAGAGTTATGTACAATAACAGATTCTTGTCAGAAGGAGTTGGCTTGTATGTGATTAATGCAGATTTTCAGTCCAAACAAAATAGTGATCTTTTTTTTAAAAAAAAAGCATTTGTAATGGTGGTGGGTTACGTTTTGAAATCAAGGCCAGAACTTTAAGAACATTTTCTTCTCCTGGTCTTTGAGATGTGAGCTATGGAATTATAGATGGGCTCATCTGTAATCCCAAATTGTGGTGAGACCATGGTCTTAGGAGAGCAACAGACAGAAAAGTGAGGCTAATGTTTTAATTTTTAAACCTTCAAGTTGCAGAAAGAAAACAGTCCCCGGAGAGGTGGAAATTTCCTTTGTGATCAAAAAGAAGGCAACATCCGCCCTTTTGCTCCCCCGGGAAGCCCCTGCATGCCCCAACCTCTGGGGATGTGGCCCTGCACAGAATCGGACCCGACCCCTTTTGAAGACCGGCCGCTCTCCAAGCTGAAGGAATCGGACAGGTGCTCAGCCCGGGAGAACCTCTACTTGGACGCTTTGGAGGATGAGCCACAGGAGCCTCCGGCCCGCGGGCCCCAGAAGGAGTTCAGGAACTGCCTCCCTCAGGTCGGCCTGGGTTTTCGGGTCCAGTTAACCTCTGCAGGACCAAGGGGTTGGTGGGCAGCCCTGCCACGTGGCAGGCAGGCTCCAGGGCTTAAAACATGAAACCTTCACAGCCAAGAGCATTGCTGGGTGGCGCTGACCCCAAACTCCTAGCTTGTGCTGCGGCCGGCTTTATTTTGCCACTTTGTCTCACGTTTCGTGTCCTGTGTACACGGAAAGGTTTCACAAGTGGGCATGTTCAATGAGACACACAGGAGGGAATAGGTCATGCTTCTGGGGCATGTAGATCTGCAACTTTATTTCAAATCATAGAAAACTTATTAACAGGAAAACAAATTTTAAAGAAAATACCTGACATTTGGGAGTAGCAAATGTCACTGAACAATGACATCCCCTGAAGACCTTATACAAAGGGAAGACACCCAGCACCTAGACACCTTACACAGACTAGACGAGCAAGTAGCCGAGCTAAGCTCTGTGCTGAAATCTCCATGGCACAGCGTTAGCATTTTCCGGTTAAGCCCTTTTGAAAGCTGGGTTTTAAAAATTGATTTTAGGAATCATTACCTGTGAGTCCATTTAACAGTTGCTCTGCCTGTTTTTTAACCTGTCCCAGGTACTTAATGGACTGAGAAGGGTTCAGTCAATAGTGCTGTTGAAATGTGGGGAAATTATACTCAGTCACATGTCAGTGAGGCCAGGTACACCCCCTCCTCCACAACAGATTCCCAGGTGATGTGACATCGCCAGTATGCCACCCTGTCTGATCTGCTGGCAGTCTCACATGGTGCACACTCTCAGCAGTGAGAAGGCAGCGGGGTCAGGAGACTGGCCTTGTGCCAGCCCTGCAGGGGCCTGGACCCCTTACTGACCTGCACTGCGGACCGTGCTCGCTGGGGGGAAGCGCACCAGGCTGTTGACCACGCCGACACATAAACTTCCGTCATCAGGGCGTGCTAGGCTCCTTGCTCCTTCTTCCGGACCATGTCAGCTCGAAAACACCCAAGTCCACCTGTGTTCGTGTTGTCCTCTGCCAGTGCAGCTATCATTCTTCATAAGCAGACGTCACTGTAACTTTGTCTTTGATTCCAAATGGCGAATTTAAAATTAAAGAAGTACTCACGCCTAAGGATGTCAAATCAACTTCAGTTAGGGACATCCATCTTCTAACTCATTCTGTCATCCTCATCTTCTCCCACTTCTCTCTCTCTTCTCTCTCTCTCTCTCTCTCTCTCTCTCTCACACACACACACACACACACACACACACGCATGAACGCACGCATGCAGACGTACCTGGGTCATTACAAAGCGAGGTTGGAAAGTCATGTGCTCAGGGAAGTCCTCTGAGAAAGCCAGGAGGGCCACTTTCTCCATGACACTGTTTATACAAAAATCATGGCCAGTTTTGCTTACTCATGTGGGCTCCTCCCTGGACTGCAGAAGCTCCAGCCCCTCACCACACTGTGGATTGTGGTTTTATTATCGTATCTTGAAGGGCTGGGGGCAGTAACGCTCCCAACCAACACTGGCTCCATGTGCATTTTCAATGCTGTTGTCCTAGGGCAGGAAAGCAGAACAAATCCCATAGCACCCTGAGAGCGCCTAGCAACCAATATTAACTGATTCGGATGAACTTATTTCTTCTTTACAGGAAGAAGAAAATCACAAGGGAAATCTTCAAAGGTAAGTAAGATCGAGGGAAACAATAGTAGACGACTGAAATAAAATCCCCTTGTCTGGAAATTCCACCTGTCACTGCGGTCTATTATAATACACTCTTCAAAATGACTTAAAATAAGACTTCTGAATGAGTAGTTGCTTTATTATTTTTAATGTAATAAATGTATTTTTTTTATTGTTAACAACAAAAAGGCCAGAGACCTGCTGTGTTTGCTTATTAGCTTTAGGGTAAGAACTTTGCCGTTATAGTTGTGTATTGTGTATATTAGGGAATGATTGTGGTAAATAGTTTTTGAAAAGCCCATGGAAACTCCTCTCTTCTAATTTAAAATCTGGAAAAACTCCCTCTTGCTAGGCTAGGAGACATTATAGTATGCCAGTGATTTTCTACGCAACGTGTTTCAGATGCATCCTGGTTTTTGTAGTTATTGTCCTGTTTCACTTCAAATGTTGCTGAGGTTGATGCCTTTTCTTTATCTACCTGGTCTCTGTTCCACATCCATCCATCCAAGCCCTGAAGGCCAGGTCCCCACACAGGTGCCACTGAATCAACTCTGAGTGGTTCCTCTGTGGGCAGGCATGGGGGTTAGATGAGCCACATCCAAGGGTGGCTCCAGCCCGCTGCATTCTGAAGCTCAGTGTTAATTCAGCCACTTCCTGACAGGACCCGAGACAAGAAGAGGGAAATCATGCTTGCAGGAAAGCTTAAGACCTAGTAACAAATCGAGGTACACATTTATGTCCAGCACTGGTTATCGCCAGCTTCCTGTTATTCAGAGGGCATTGGACAGTTTGTAGATTATTTCTAATATAGAAATATCACTGACTTTGCCTTCAGTGAGGAATAATAAGATGGAAAGCCTAACGGTGGCATTTGTCGCCTAGACCCTTACCCCACGGTGACCACCACAAGAGCATGTACCCCGGGGTGAGGGCAGAGCCACCGGGAGCTTTGCTGGCTCTGTGGGCCAGTCCAGGTGGTACACAGACCCCAATTCTGGCCTCACCATCATTAATCAATCCTAGAGTGGAGAGGCCCATGGACTTCATGGGAGACCCCTCGGCAGGGCCTGGGCTGGGCATAGAAAGTCACTTATGTATTCAAGCCTCAGTTTGGAGGTAGGTGGGTATTGGTGTCCTATGGGGAAGTGGTCTAGTTGCAGAGACCATGAGTGTGCATACACCTCACCTCCCTGTCACCCATCCAGAGGGATCCCAGGCCCGAGGGTCCAGGGCCTGCACCGACAGGCATGGCCAGCCCCAGGCTTCCTTCCTGGCCACTACTTCTTTGCCCTGGGAGAGCTGACAAGCTGCCTGAATGCTCCAGCATCCCCCGACCTAGCATGTCAGATCTCCAGCAACCAGCCTACAGGGGGAAGTCAGTAAATTCCTGTCAAGTAGAAATATATTGAATTAAAGTGCTAATATATTGAGGAATCTACAACTAAAACCACATCTGTCGGGCAGGAACTTACCCCAAACTGGCTGCTGCTTTAGCTCACCTGTCTTCACCTTCCATTGTGTGCATGTGGAGTGTCTTCCTCATGTCCAGAAGTACAGGAGGAGCAGGAACAAAGAGAAGGCCTGACTGTAAAGCAGGGAGCAGAGCGGGGAGAGGAGAGCCGAGCCCCGTTGGTGGATTTGGGCAGGGCCAGGTGGAAATTTCGTTTGAAAAAGTATTTTGAAATTTATTTGTTGGCCTAGTGCAGTGATGGTGAACCCTATGAGCTCGGCGTGTCAGCATTTTGAAAAACCCTAACTTAACTCTGGTGCCGTGTCACATACAGAAATTTTTTGATATTTGCAACCATAGTAAAACAAAGACTTATATTTTTGATATTTATTTTATATATTTAAATGCCATTTAACAAAGAAAAATCAACCAAAAAAATGAGTTCCAGTGTCACCTCTGACACGCGTGTCATAGGTTCGCCATCACTGGCCTAGTTCCATCTTCTACTTTCCTGTCTTCTGCATCTTCCACTTGGCCTTTGGAGATGGTTAGTACTTCAAGTCAATAGAGGATGAGGCCAATGGGTGAAAAAGACTTCAGATGATAATTGTTTTGTTGTGGTAGCTCCCCCACCCCCACCCCATACCATTAGCTGGTTCTGGATCGGGACTATGGCGGTCCGTGTCTGTAGCATGAGCACCTGCCATAATGCTCGGCACTCGGGAAGCTCCCAGTACAGTGGGGACGGAAGGCTCTGGTCAGTAGATGGAGACGGAGACGCCAGGCCACCGCCAGGTGTCCCTTCCTCCTGTGGGGCACCGTCGGCTGAAGTGAAGCATCCAAGGTGGCTTGGAGCTTAGCTATGCCTGCCTGAGAGCCCCACCTTCCACTCGTTCCCAGTGTTTGAGGGTTGGCTGTGTTGCATTCTGACCCAGACACAGGTCCTGGAACAATTCCAGAGCCATAAAAAGCCCATTGAACATCCACAGGGTCAGCTCAGGGGTGGAGAGCATCAAGCGGCTGGAAAGCCTTCTCATAGTTATGGTAGCGACTGGCACGACACAGGCATGTGCCGTGCAGGTTGGCAGGCACCCGGGCTGGCGGGCAGTTGACAATGTCTCCTCTCCCACTCCTTCTCCCAGGGCGGTGTCCGTGTCCTCCATGTCTGAGTTCCAGCGCCTGATGGACGTCTCTCCCTTCCTGCCGGAGAAAGGCCTGCCCGCGGCCAGTAGCAAAGAGGACATCACTCCCCCCCTGTCCCCTGATGATCTGAAGTACATCGAGGAGTTCAACAGCAAGAGCTGGGACGAGAGGCCTCCAGACCCCTGGGCAGGCAGGACCGAGGCGGGGCGGGCTGGGGGCGAGGCCAGTGTGGAGCCTTTCCCTGACTCATCCTGGTACCTCACCACGAGCGTCACCATGACCACAGACACCATGACCAGCCCCGAGCACTGCCAGAAGCAGCCCCTGCGGAGCCACGTCCGCACCGAGCCGTCCGGGGTGCGGGTGCTGCACAGCCCACCTGCCGTCCGCAGGATGGACAGCATCGTGGTGGCCGGCGGTGAGAGCTCGGGCCACCCGGAGCCCGAGGGCCCGTTTGCTACAAGCAGAGCCCGAGGGGGCCCAGGAGACACTAAGGGGGGCCCCTCAGAACACATGCTTAGCAGGTGGCCTTGTGCCCCTCCCAGGCAACCCCGAGACTATGGGGAGGGAGGCCTGCGCCCCCTGGATGGCACCCTCTGCCCCTCCCTGGGCTTCGCCTCCCCGCTGCACAGCCTGGGGATATCCAAGAACATGAGTGACGACATGAAGGAGGTGGCCTTCTCTGTCAGGAATGCCATCTGCTCTAGTTCCCCCGAGCCCCTGGTCAAGGACATGGCCTGCCAGACCAATGGGTCCCAGACCACTGGGACGCAGACTGTGCAGACCATCAGCGTCGGCCTGCAGACCGAAGCCCTGCGCGGCAGCGCCGTCACCAGCAGCCCCCACAAGTGTCTCACACCAAAGGCAGGGGGGGGTGCCACGCCCGCATCGTCTCCATCCCGTGGCCTTAGGAGCAGGCAGGTGGCCCCCGCCATCGAGAAGGTGCAGGCCAAGTTCGAACGGACATGCTGCTCCCCCAAGTATGGGTCTCCCAAGCTGCAGAGGAAGCCCCTCCCCAAAGCTGACCAGCCAAATAACAGGACCTCGCCAGGGCTGGCCCAGAAGGGGTGCAGTGAGTCGGCCTGGGCCCGCTCCACCACCACACGGGAGAGCCCCGTGCACACCGCCATCAACGACGGCCTCTCCAGTCTCTTCAACATCATTGACCACAGCCCCGTGGTGCAGGACCCCTTCCAGAAGGGGATGCGGGCTGGGGGTCGGTCTCGCTCAGCAGAACCGCAGCCGGAGCTGGGCCCAGGCCAGGACACCAGCCCCAGTTCCCGGGGACGGTCACCCAGCCCCATCGGGGTTGGCTCAGAGACCTGTAGGGAGGAAGGGGGAGAGGGCACGCCTGTGAGGCAGGACTTATCCGCTCCCCCTGGCTACACGTTCACCGAGAGTGTAGCCCGGATCCTCCATAAGAAGCTACTGGAGCACGCCTTAAAGGAGGAGAGGAGGCAGGCGCCCCAAGGCCTCCCAAGTCTTAACAGTGACAGCCTCGTGGGAGAGACAGCCAAAGCAGAACCAGGGTCCATCGAGGTAATGAAAGCTCAGTAGTCCACACCCTCACCCTACCAGCTCTTCCACTCAAATGGTGGGAAAACAAGTTTGAATCTGGGATTGTATTAGGTCATTTGATTTTAAGAATCCTGGCCCATAATAGGTTCTTGTGAGCTGGGGGGATACCTGGTTTATGGGAGAATGGAATAGGCAGAAACACGAACTCCGAGCTACTTTTTAAAAGTGATTCAGGTTCTCTTCTCTGGTCTAAGTGATGGCTGCTCATTTGTTTATCTGGGCGTTTCACTTGGGGTCATAATGTGCCATCTTTGGGGGTAAATTTGTGTCCTAGGAATGTCTGTGTGTAAAGTATGGGAGTCGTGCCAGGGCTTTCTGCATGCTCCAGGTCTTTCTATGTGACAGCATGAAAGGTGTGCCGGGGAAGGTTTGAGAGTGTGGATTCTAGAACTTCTCACAAGGAGCTACAGCAGCTGGACTCAAGTGTGGGCTTCAGTGCAAAGCTGTAGCCTTCCATCTCACACATTACTCTCTGTGTCCATGAAGCCCCCCAGTAATAACCCAGGCGAGGCAACACACACAGTCAAAACCCTACCTTCATGCAGTGCGATTATCCTCTGACACATCACCTATTATCACATTATCATTATACTAGAGGCCCGGTGCATGAAATTCATGCACAGGGGGATTGGGGAGAGTGTCCCTTAGCCCAGCCTGCGCCCTCTCCAATCTGGGACCCCTTGGGGGATGTTGGGCCTAAACCGGCAGTCAGACATCCCTCTCACAATCCAGGACTGCTGGCTCCCAACCGTTTGCCTGCCTGCCTGCCTGATTGCCCCTAACTGATTCTGCCTGCCAACCTGATCACCCCCTAACCACTCCCTTGCCAGCCTGATGACCCCCTAACCACTCCCCTGCCAGCCAGATCGACGCCTAACTGCTCCCCTACTAGCCCGATTGCCCCCAACTGCCCTCTCCTGCCAGCCCGGTCACCCCCCAACTGCCCTCCCCTGCCAGCCTGGTCACCCCTAACTGCCCTCCCCTGCCAACCTGGTCCCCCCCAACTGCCCTCCCCTGCCGGCCCTGTTGACCCTAACTGACCTCCTCTGCAGGCCATCTTTGACCACATGGGGGCAGCCATCTTTGCAAGGACGTGACGGTCAATTTGCATGTTACCTCTTTATTATATAGGATGAATACACATACTATCACATTGTCATGTAATTATTATTATGTCCCTGTTAACAATATCCTCAAATCAGTCAACCTTGAATTCTGTTCTGATGCCTATCCACACGTGGTATACTCGTCCCACACCACCTTAAAAAGCAATCCCCATTCCCACTTCCAGAATGAGCAAAATAAAACCAAGCCCAATGACAACGCTGGGGGTGACAGAAGTGGTGATGCCTGCCTCCCAATGCTCACAACACTCGGTCAGTCACTGTTCGGGAGTGATCCATGTGTAGACTTGAGTGTGAGCCCTGACCCACCAGTAGCCCACATGGACACACTCCACCCCACTGGGATCCAGACACCCACAGGCATTCTCCAGGCCGGGCAGACCAGTGGATGGCGAGGGTCGGCAGGAAGAAGAGAAACTCGCTCCTTGAGCCACCTGCTTCTTTCCCACCCACCATGGCCCAGGCCGCATGAGTAAGAAGAAACGTGTATTTCTACGTTCTGCCCCACATTTCACAGGGAAACAATGATGGTCAGTTTCCCAGTCTCATCCATCAAGTGGTATTTAACTCAGAATATAGAGTTTAAATCTCAAATGGGTTAAACCATGCCAGTGACCTACTGAAGTGGCAATGCCATATGGTTCAGCCTGACCTTGACGGTTCATGGCCCACATGTTCCGAAGATGCAAGTCTTTGTGATACGGTGGTGTGCAGGCTCTGAGAAGAACACATACCGTGGCTGAGTGTGCTCAGATGGTGTCACCCCATTCTTCGGGGCCCTCAGGTAAGTGGCACACTGCTGCGGAGGGTTTGTGTGAATGCCTGCCTCCTCAGGGCCCGGGAGGCATCAGCTGAAATCGGGGCTTTGTCCCAAAGCATTAACTGGCTGTGTCTGGAATGTCCATTTATATTTGAAACTAAATAGAAATTAATTTTTAGGAACCAAAAAAATTCTTTGAGTTAAAAAGCAATCTATGATAATATGAAGAATGGTTTAATGACTGAATCACAGTTCTCAGGTGTGAAAATGGTTTTGCTGGTACAAAGCTATGCCCAGCCCTTTGTCTCTCTGTCAAGACTTCCTTCTCACTAGGTGTGCTCACCGCCTCAGAGGTGACCGGCCGTTTGATGGGAGTACAGCAGAGTTGCGGGGTCAGAGCCTGACTGGAGCACTCGCTGGCACCGTTTCAGTGTCCTGGACTCTTTTTCTGTTGTTGCAATTTTACTTGTTCTAGATTCCAGTGGAATGACTTCTCGTCTGAATTGACTACTATATATTAGACCCAATGGAGAGCCCTTCTTGTCACTCCATAAATTTTGTGGTGGTTCTGGGTTTTCATTTCAAAATCTCCAGTGATTCTGAGTTGCCATCCTGCTGTGCATGGCCTGCCGGGGCTCTCCCTGGGTGGTCACAGCGAGACGGGGACGCAGGGGTCCTGGCTGGGACCCGCACAGCAGGACCTCCCACTCTCACCCACACCCTGCTTACTCTTTTCTCTTGAAGCCCTAACACCCATGCCGCGATGCAGAGAAGCTGTGAGGAGGAGTTCTGGCGTGAAGAGAATGGAAATAATCTGGAAATGCAGATTATTCTATTCTTCTCTCCCATACCTAAGTGTAAAATGGGAGGAGAGTTTTAGTGTGAGCAGCGGTGGCTGCATCATTGTGACAAACTGGCTGTTCTATGCCTCCTTTCAAATACAAGAGTCATGCGACTTCCATCTCTCTGTGCCAAAGGATGGTTGAAGTGTTAAGCCAAAGGGCAACTCAGGGAAGACTAGAAATCAGGAGGGAGAGGCCTGTGGCTGTTCCACAGGGAGTCCGTTCCTCCCTTCAGACAGGGCCGAGGAGAGGTCTGTGTGCCCAGGAATGCCATGCCACTTTTGGGGACTTCCTGCTTCTCCTGGTAGCTGTCCCTGGAGCTGGCACCTGGCTTGTTGATGTAAAACCTTTACTGTTCTTCTTTTTTAAAAAAATACTTTTCAACCTACTTGCTTTTCTTTTCTTTCTCTGTCTGTTCTGTCCAGAACCAAACTGTCTTACTAACTGCCCCCTGGGGACTCTAGCCCTGCCTGCCTCACGCCGTAAGTGCTTTCGTCCTTCTTCCCAAACTGTCTGGAGGGGGCATTGGTGTAACTCGGGGTTGGCGCCGGACACTCAGAAACAGGGGGAATCATCCCAGGTAGATCTGCTTCATAGAGGCAGCCGCCCCACTGGCTCTGGGTCCGTCTGCAGGGACAGACTGATGGCCTGTACAATCCCTTTTGCCGAGGGTTGACTGCTTGGTGCAAAGAAAGGCTCCCCGGTTATAGAGACCCCGCCTAGGTTTCTGCTCCCTGTGCAGTTTGCAGCCAGTATGCTTTCGGAGAGGGGACTGTCTCTGACAGAGTTCTAGCCTGTGGGGATCCGCTGGACCTGCTACCGGTATTTGGTGGCACAAGTTAATGCCATAAGCTATATCAGGTGCGACCATAATGCAATGAGGCTTCTTTTGCAACAACCGCACCAGAAGGAATAAAAGCAAATACATCTTGTCCTTCCAGGTGATCACTGTAGGTGACCTAGTAAGTGCTCAATAAGTATTTGTTGATTGAATAAACAGCAAAGTCACCCCTGCTCCAAAAAGTATTCTCAGAATTGACTCCAGAGCCCAAGTCGAGGCACATCAGAAAACAGGAGCCTTGTGTGTCATCAAGGACATAATTAGCTCATTCACTGACCTCAGGCTGAAGCGCTCAGGGCCAAAGTACAGTTGTTTCTCCAAGACTAAAGTGCTCCAAGCGCCAGAGGCCCACAGAGCCCACGGCAAGGCCTGTCGGGAAAGGACAGCGTGCTGTGCTTATGTGTGCTGGGATGGCCACACGCCATTGCTTCCTGTGGGAGCCCCCAAACAGGTGCTGGTGAAGAGGTGGCACAATACGAATGGGAAGCGCATACTCGTCCCGCATCGGCCAGGTGGGAACTGGCTGCAGTGTGTCCAATAACCCTCTAGCAGCAGCCCCACCAGCACACACACTTGCACACAACACACTCATACTAGCACAAGCACACACAACCCTTACAACACCAGGAGCAGTGACACCAGAAGACACAAGACAGTAGCAGATTTCCCGAACCATGCGCCCCCTCATGTCCTGGGCTGAGGCGAGGTAAGGACACAGCTCACCCCCATGTAAGTTCGCATTCCAGCTATCTCCGGGCCCACGGTGTTTTCACAGGCAGGCACCTCAGGTTGTCATGGTTCTCATTAGCATACGTGCTTTGCTGACTGGGGCCTCCCCATTGTCATAGAAAGTGCCAACCACAGAAGAGGCAGGGACCGGCAAGAAGCAGTCTCCATGTTAGTGCTCCTTCTCGGCGGGCCCCACGGGGAGGCAGCCTCCTCACTCCATCGCTCCCCTGTCCGCCTTCCATCTTCTTCCTTGTCACCTGGTTTTCGTCACATCGTCCTTCAACACAGCCGCTGACTCTTCCCTGTGTCACTCGCCTGCGCTGCTGACTACCTCTTCCTCATTCTGACCTCTGCAGTTGCTTGTCACCTCTCTTTAAATCCTCTGACTTACCTCCTGGCTGGCTCGGAGGGTCTTTGCTCTGTGTCATCGGCATTGCAGTGGTTTACCATCTCAGCTTTCTGTTGTCTGAGGGTCATTTGGGCAGATGGGTCCCACCCTGTAGAACTCCCCGTATCCTCCTGCCACAGCTTTGCACATGTCTCTGTGCCAGTAAATTCCCAGTGTGGTGTCCTTGTTTCCTGTCGTGGAGACCAAGCCCTGAGAAGAAGTATTCCAGGTGATGTGCACCATGGTGGAGGGTGTCTGGCATTAACTGTTCTCAGAAGGTGTGGGATGCCCGCAACACAAGAACACAAGCACACTCTGACTCCCCTTTCTTCCAATGCTGCTGTGAGGAGGAGTCATTAAAGAAAACTAGACAGGAATTAAAATTTCTGCCGGCAGCATTTTTTCATGTTGTGGGAGTGTGTTTCACCGACTGCCAGTCAATTTGGGATAAACAGTAGCAGAGCTTGTTTTGAGGTGAGTCTCATTCCTAATACAGCTGATGAAATCAAGAGAGGCTGTCCTCTTAGGACCGTCATTGTCACTAAGTAGATCACTCAGGAGGACCAGAGTGATGGGATCAGCTGGATCAGACCGACCACGTGGCTGGGGTAGACCACATGTGGCCTGTGGCTTTCCCGCCTCCATAGGTGCCAGACCAGCTCTGATGGTGCTCTGTAAACACACCCATCTCAAGGCTTTGCCATGTTTTATCCTCACTCGATGTCTTCCCATTACTGTCATCACTGATCATTCCTGTTGAGGTCTTTCCTTACCATTTTAAGTCATTCTCCATGAGCAAAATATAAGTTAGCATGCAGAAGTTGCCCTCGCTCTGTTGCATTGAGTCTGTCAAGAAGTGTATTTGGGGGAAATCCCTCCCACCGCCAGAGGCACTGTCTGTCTGAGTAACCCTGTCTTTCTCTTTCTGGCTTTGAAGGAACTACCTTGTTCTGCTCTAGCTCCATCCCTAGAATCCTGCTTCTCCAGGCCCGAGAGACCAGCAAACCGCCGCCCTCCATCCCGCTGGGCCCCACATTCCCCCACTGCCTCTACGGCTCCATCGCTCGGAGACCCGACCTCCTTGGAGGAGTTCGGGGAGGAGGAGCCGCCCGGGGAGAAGCTGCACCAGTGACGGATGCAAGTTTGCATGGATTATCACAGAATAATTCACTGTAATTTGCATAACCACACCATCATCATCCACCAAACTCTGCCCAAAAGGAGAGATCTCGTTTTCCCAAGGTCAAAGAACGTGTTTAAAAAAACACACAGCTGCTGAATGTTCAACCTCTGACCTGAGATGTTTCTAGAACGAAACAGTAAATGTGCCTGTAATAACTTAATTTTTTTCATAGCTCAGAAAACTATTTTTGTCTCCATCTTTTTTACACACAGTATATTAAAAAAGGGTACATAAGATATAAATAAATTTTAAAAACTAAACGTTTTAAAGATGTACATTTTACGAGATCCTGAACACCCTCGCTCTAAGACTGACTGCCTCTCTGTTAAATTTGCACTGTTACATTTTGGTTTGCTTTATTTCCACGTTGAATTAGAGTGTCTTAAGTTAATTTTCTTTTCTCAGTGTTTTTGATTTTTAAGAATTTTTGAAAACTTCAGACCGTCTGGTAAAATGAACTTTTTGTAGTGAAAAAGTCAGGAAGCCAATAGTCAAGACAGATGCCCTGTATGCTGGAGGGAACCCATGTCAGCGTTTAGGAAAAGGGCACCGAGTCCTCAGCGGGGCTCACCAAATTCTTTGTATAATCCACATATTCTATCGACTTGCACGTCTTCGGGTTCGAGGCGCCGGGGTGCATGTACATACTGCTGCTGTGGGCTCGCCATCGCCCGAGTGAGTCGTCCCGTTGTGCACATTGTGAGTTCCCTCGTACTGTACTTTTGTCGTCTTCTTGCATCGATGATACAACATCCGTGGCTTTTTTAAATTATTGTTAAAAGATGAACTGACAATACGCAGTGTTTACTCAAAATTTTCTGTTTACGGAAAAAATATTACACATGAGAATATCGGATTGGAACAAAGGATGGTGGCTCGGAGTCTGTACGAGACAATGATGAAGTAGAAATAAAGCCTTGACATGATGGCAGCCTGTTGCAGACCTGGTGTCTCACACACCCTCCGTCTCTCCTCAGGGCTCAAGAGGAGAGATGCCATAAACGGGATCGAGGGACAGGGGAGCTCATGGGAAAAGGCAACCGCTGCTAACGAGGCGTCTATTGGAATACGCTGAGTGCGTGGTGGTGTAGTTTCACCGAATTGTAAGAGCCTCCTGAAGTAGATAAAAAGGCAACTTCATTCTTGTTGAAAAAGCCAAAAGGGGTGGGTGTGGGGTTGGGGGGTGGTGAGGACACTGGCTACCCACAAGTCAGAATGTGCCAGCCTCTGTCCCTCTCCCCTCACTGGGAAAGCAGGAGTGGCCAGTGACTCCTGAACAGACGTTTCCAACCTGGTGCTGAGATGGATTTGAGAGAGTAGAAGTCTATAAAAGCGACATGCTGCCCAGAACACACGAAGGACTATTTTAGGCTAGATCTTCTGGCTTTAATGTTTCATGAATGCAACAATTCTCTTCTTATCCACACAGGCTCCTAGAATAAGTTCTATTCTTAGCATTAGCACAGTTCCATCATTAAATATTTTCAAAAAAATGGAAAGCACTACTGATACGGATGTAGACTCCGTGGAACCTTGGTGCACTGTTGGTGGGGATGTAGAATGGTGCAGCTGCTCTGGAAAACAGTGGGATGGTTTCTTAAAAAGTTAAACAGTATTTTCATATGATCCAGCAATTCCACTTCTGGGCTATAGGCCCAGAGGAATTAAAAGCTAGGACTTGAACACATATTTGTACACCCATGTTCATAGAAGCATTGTTTACAACATAGTGGAATCAACCCCCGTGTCCATTGATGGATGAATGGATAAATAAAATGTGGTCTACACATACAGTGGAATATTATTCAGCCTCAGAAAGGAAGGAGAGTCTAACTCATACTACAACATGGGTGAACCTTGAGAACATTATGCTATGTAAAATAGGCCATTCACAAAAATAGCAAATATTGTAAGATTCCACTTATACAGGGTGAGGCAAAAATAGGTTTACAGTTAGTCATATGAAAAATAATACAATAATTCATAAATAATACAATAAATGTTTTGCTTCCTCAACTGTAAGCCTACTTTTGGCCTGTGGTGTGAAACCTAGAATAGTCAAATTCATAGATTTTAAAAAAGCGAAATTATGGTGACCATGAGGTGGGAAGAGGGAAGAATGGAAGTTGGTGTTTAATGGGTATAGATTTCTGTTTAGGATGATGAAAATTTCTGGAAATGGATAGTGGTGATGGTTGCACGACCATATGATTAAATGGTAAACGTATTTTACCACAATGACAATGTTTTAATCCAAAAAAATAAATATTTCACTTAACCACTCTAGATGGAACTGAAAACAATCAACATGTTGACAATTTTTTTGTGTGCCTACCTTGTGCCAGGGTAAATACTGGGAGGTACAATAACATCCTTTCAGCTGGAAGCATCCGCTAGCAGCCAGGAGGGTTGTCAATACTCATGACTGAAAAGGCTTTGGGGTCAAGGGCAGTTACAATCCAGAGCCTTGAAGAAAGCCATCAGGCTCTGCTTTCCTGTGTGGCTTTATTCTCAGACAAGCATCCCAGGAGTGTGCAGTGAGCATCCCCAGTGGCTCCTATCAGTTAGCAACTCCTAGAGAAAGGGGGTCTCTTACCAGTAGCTCCTGCCGAAGCCCCAAGACTGATGAGTCTCCTGAATCTGCTTTAATTCACATCTGCCTGAGCCTATTACAGACAGATTAGCCCAGCAAAGGAAAACCAAGGAGCTGGGAGAATAGAGGGGAAAGTGCATGGAAGACAGCAAAGCTGCTCACGACTGTGGGGAACCCTCGAATTACAAGGAGAGGTTCTGGTCATCAGAGAGAACTTGCTATCTAACTGGGGGAGATGGACTTCCCAGGCACAAAACAAAATGGGGAGAAAAGGGAGGGAGGGGATATGTAAATCCTAAGTTAAAGGGCTTGAGTCGGACCTCGAAGGAAAAGCAGGATTTTAAAAAAATATATTGTTATTTATTAGAGAGAGGGAGAGAGAGAGAAACATCAATGATGAGAGAATCACTGATTGGCTACCTCCTGCACGCCCAGGTATACGCCCTTGATGGGAATCAAACCTGGGACCCTTCAGTATGCAGGCCGACTGAGCCAAACCAACTAGGGTAGAATTTAAATATGAAGGCAGGAGAGGTGGTTTGGTGGGAGAAGAGTAGGAGCAGCTATGTGAGGAGGTGGTAAGAAGAGCATCTGACCAGGGCAGGGAGGCAGTACCTGGCCTGGAAGCAGGTCCAGTGAGCAAAGCCACTTCGTGCGACATCAATGCCTTAAGACTGTTTGGGACTTCTCCAACCACCCACTTTTCTACTAGTTGGGCTTTGTATTCTTGAGTCCATTTATTGTGGAACCACCCCAACTTTTGCAAAGGCAAGATGGTGGAATGAAACACTTTCTACACTCCTGTCCAAATGAATGCTGAGGCAGCTACGCGGGCGATGCGGGCTCGGAAGGAGAGCAGCTGTGCAGGAGCCAGCCTGCAAGAAGTGTTTGTGTATGTCTCCAGGAGCCAGTGTTAATGTGTCATTTGCTTTTATGTCCTAAAGAAAGAGGCAGGAGCAGATTCCTCAGACACAGCTACCGGCTCTTGCACGCGGGGCACGCCCTGCCCCCTGGGGCATGGCCAGCACCCGTGGCCCACAGACATTTCTCATCGAACTGCAGTCAGGCTGGGCTGTAGTAGACACATTCCACTCTTTCCTTTTTTCTTCTTATGAGAAGGTAAAGGTTTTCAATATTATGTGTCTTTTTAAAAACAGGCATATCATAATTCTAATTTTTATGTGGTACATTTGTGTTACACCCTTTTTTTATTAAGCTTGTCAGAGTTATGGGTATTTGTTTTGTTCAAAAAGTAACTGAGAAGTACAACTATCATTTATTATTTTCTAATTCATTGGGGGGTTTTTTAATGGTGGTAAAATACACATAGCGTAAAATTTACCATTCTAACCATTTAAAGCATATAATTCAGTGTCATTTAGTACATTCACAATGTTGTGCAATCATCACCACTGCTTGGTCCCAGGACATTTTCATCACCCTAAAAGGAATTATGCACCCACTCCCTGGCAGTCACTTCACACAGCCCCTGGCACCCACGAATCTGTTTTCTGTCTCTATGCATCTGCCTTTTCAGGATGTTTCATATACATGGAATCCCTCAATATGTGGCCTTTAGGGCTTCTTTCATGGGGAATAATGTTTTTGAGGTTCATCCATATTGTAGCATGTATCAGTACCTTATTCCTTTTATAGTTGAACTAGAGGCCCAGTGCACAAAATTTGTGCATGGGGTTGAGGGGAGGAATCCCTTAGCCGGCCGGCATCCTTGGCTGCATGCATCAGTGACCATGCTTTTCATACAGGTGAAAGGCATCTTGCTGTTCTATGTGCAGCTACATTTTTTTGCCCTGATTATAAAAAGTAGTACATAACATGATCCTTCTGAGGCAGTAGTACCATTTTCCCCAATCTTATGGGTGGAAAAACTGAAGCAGAGAGAAGTTAAGTAATTGACTTTGTCACACAGTTATAAGTGTCAGAATCAGGGCTGACCACAAAATGTGCAAGCCAGAGTCCATGCATGTCACCGCTGCATCATCCTGTTTTTTCAGTGTTAGAGTAGCCTTGCCAGGTTTTAATTTTTAAATCTAAGAGACTGTTCCCAATATATAGGGTAGGGTCCCTAGGCCTGGCCAGTGATCAGGGCCAATCTGCAGGGCGATCCACGGGCGGGGCAATCCAGGCCCCCCCCCCCCCCCCCCCCCCCATCTAAAAAAAAAAAAGATAGAGGGGTTGAACCTGCTCCCGTTGGCCGGCCCCCCCCCCAAAAAAAAAAAAAAAAAAACCCCCCCACCCCCACTCAAAAACG
>NW_005871106.1:4325607-4364066 GCF_000147115.1 Myotis lucifugus
GCTGGCACCCGCCTTGGCTGGTGGCCTGGTGCCACCTGCTGGCCGGCCCCACTCCCCAATCGCCACCACTGGTTGCCTCCCTCTCCTGCATTGAGCGTCTGCCCCCTGGTGGTCAGTGCATGTCATAGCAACCGGTCATTGCGCTGGTTGTTCCACTGTTCAGTCTATTTGCATATTAGGGTTTTATTATATAAGATGATATTACATTTTATGGATATACTGCATCTTGTTCATTCACCAGTTGTTGGAAATGTATTTATAGATTACCTTAAACAGCCTTGGGCATTCCCCAAAAGGAGGCAATTCACAATGAATGACCAGGACACTCATCAGTCAATTTACATAATCAAGGCACTCTGGCAGCTTTGACTCTTAAACATAGTTGCTCCAAATGGCCACCAGTACATATGCTACTTGTCATGCTTTTCTTCAATTTGCATTTAGTCCTTTCAGCATTATTCTTTGAATGCAATGTGCATTGGAACCAGTATAGCAAGAAGTCAGGTTGAGTCATAAGCAAGGTGTCTGTTTGAATGAATTTAATGAAACTGGGTCTTTAATACACTCTGAGTCACTCAAATCAGGGTGGTACTGAGAGAGGGGAAAATCTAAATATGAATCCTGGTGGGAACACTTAAAGTAATGCAACTTTAAGCCATTTCTTTAAGACTCATTTGAAAAATAGTAACAATACCTACTTCCCAGGCTTATAGAAATTAAGGTTTACTATGTACCTAAAGTGTGCAAGATGCTATGCTAGGAGTTGTGAACACTAGAGATGAACAGAAAAGACAAACTCCCAGCTTTCCCAGAGTTTATATTCTAGGGCTAAAATACAAAAATTCTTCTGAGTAAATTTGAAGATTTAATTGGCTTTATGGAATCATGAATAGAGCAAATAGAAAGGAACTGCAAAGGGCTGTACAAAATGGAAGGTTTTTAAAGACAGAAAGGGGTCAGAAAAAAAGGACATTATGAGCATGAAATGCATTGTTTCAGGCAATGTCCCCTCCTAAGGGGAATGGAGGGAGCCTATCACAGATTATCTCACTAGTGCTGACCAGGTAATTCCAGGTTTACTGGCTAAAGGTTACATTTCTGAACCCAGCCGGTCTTGCTCAGTGTTTGAGCGTTGACCCAAGAACCAAGAGGTCACTGGTTCAATTCCAAGTCAGGGCACATGCCCAAGTGGCAGGCTCAATCCCCAGTAGAAGAAGCTGACGGTGCGATAAGACTAGGTATTAAGTATTGATTTGTTGACATGGGTTTAGCACAAGTGACTCCATTTTGGGGCCTGATGCTTCTTTTTAACTCAAGTGATGAGAAACACATAGTAAATAAGTAAGTGAAGTGTAATGGAAAGTAACTGAAAGGCTTCCCTGAGGAGATACCATTGGAGTTGAGGATTGGACAAGAAGTCGCTGTCAGCCAGGGAGAGGGAATGTCTGATTACAACGTTGAGATGAGAAGGTGGTCATGAGCCTGGTGTGTTCCAGGAAGCAAAAGAAGGCCACTGTCTCCTGAGCAAGGGATTTGGGGAGAGGTCTCATGGTCCACAGGAAAAAGTTTAAATTTTATGCTGGGGGTGGGGGATCCATTAAAAGATATTAAGCAAGGGGGGCATTTTTCAGCAGACTACTATGGTGTAGGTTAAGAAGGGGCAAGATTGGAAGGCTTCCCAATAAAAGGCTGTTGTGTTGACCCAGAGAAACGTTGATCGTGGCTTGGGCAGTTTTTGTGCTGTTTATTAGCGTCACCAATCGCAGGCTTGCCACATGCTGCTCATTAAGAACTGGGCTTTAGAATCTGCTGCTGAGGATTCGGCAGGCTCCACTTCCGAACTCCAAAAGCTACCCTAGTTGTTCAGATAAAAGCTGAACCAAGCCTTTATTTATTCTTCTGCTGCCTCTCAGGCCAGGAAGAACCGGTCTCACCTCTTAGCTCCTTCCCTTCAGGACACAAAATTACACAGCAAAGTTCTCACTCCTGTTTTGATTTGTTTTAAGGTCTGGTCCTTCTCCAAAAGGAAGTCAGCCCTGGCAAGCTATTAATAGTCATTTGTAATTTAGTAAAAGTGGGGTCCTGCTCTTTAAAGTTGACTTTATAGGAGGACAACTACGAGCTCTGGGCCTGGGAATGATGGGGGAGGGCTGGGAAGGTACAGTAAGAGGTGCTGTGCAACCTAATCTAAAAGAATGGGTAGGACTTTCTGTCAAGATGGTAGCATAGGTAAATGTGGTACTCACATCCTCTCACAAACACATCAAAATTAAACTACAGAACAACCATCATTGAGAACTGCCTGAAATTTAGCTGAATGGAAGTCTATAAATAAGGATATAAAGAAGAAGCCACATTGAGACTGGTAGGAGGGGCAGAGATAAGGAACAGACTGGTTCCATACCCATGTGTGGTGGATAGAAATCAGGAGGGATATCTCAGCTCTGAAGTTCCCCACTGAGGAGTAAGGGGTCCCAGCACCACACAATGCTCCCAGCCAGGGCCCAAATGCTAGGGAGAGAAGTGCCCATAAATTCTGGCTGTGATGGTTGGTGGGCAGGAGTGGATGGTAAGAGATCAACCGAAGGACTTGTATGCATGTATATAAGCATAACCAATAGACATAAGACACTGTGGGGTAGGGGAGGCCAGGGGATTGTCAAGGGCGGGGGGGAAAAGGAGACATATGTAATACTCTTTGTAATACTTTAAGCAATAAAACAATTAATAAATAAATAAATAAATAAATTCTGGCTGTGACAACCAGCAGGGATTGCAGCTGCGTGAGCCAAGGGCTGCTGGAGTCCCAAGCATTCCTCTTAAAGGGCCCGTGCTTGGACTTGCCGACAGACTCCCTCAATCTGGGCATACAGGAAGGAACAGAATCATCTGGCTTCAGGTGAGAGCTGGAGGGGCAGCTTTCTCCCAGACGGAAGTGCTGGCAGAAGCTACTGTTCCTTTGCTGTAAGTGCAGGATGGCATCATATCTGATTTTCTTTCAATTTGGCTCATACTCTTCACCCCACACTGGTGACTCCCTGAGACCCTGACCCCCAATTTCCTGGCCCACCCAGGCTGCTTCCAGTGGCTTTTCCATACAAATGGCCTGTCTTGGTTCATGCTTCAGACCTTCTTAAAACCTCTCAAAGGTTCACAGTCCCCAAACAAGCAGCATCTGGCTTCTTGTTCCCTACTTCTCACTAAGCAACCTCAACTCCAGCACTGGCAGCAGCCAGCCTCCATCAGCTTAGCCTTCCACAGGCACCTCCAAGCCCAGGACCAGTGGCAACTGTCTGCAGATCACTTTGTAGCTCATGCCAGGAGGCCCTCAACAGGGCACAGGTGGCGGGCTGACCTTGGTCTGAACCTACCAAGAGGCTCCAGAACCAACACACCTGGTAGCCAGCTAAAGACCACACCAGAGCACTACTCGGTCACTTCCACAGGTGATGCGCTCAATGGGCAGACTCAGCCGGCACCAGAGCCCCACTAAAGCAAATCCTGTAACATAGGGTCAGCCCCCGCACAACAGCTCCTCCACTGTAGTCATGGCCAGTCCTTAGAACCAATCAGCCTGAGAATAAACCCCTCCAAATAGCAATCAAGGCTCAGCTACAACAGGAGGGCACACACAATCTACACAGGTGACACACCTGGAGCAACAGTCTCAGGTGACCATAGAGACTGCACCACAGGACGCCCGCGTCAGGTCAATATTATCTCATAAGGTCACGTCACTGCCTGCTGGAAGTTTTAAGAGCCGATACTCCACTTCCTCTGTTCTTTTTCTGCCTTGGCAGTTGTGGAAGCATGTGTCCACCCATCTGGGCCCCTGAGTGACAGTCATACACAGACCCACTTCAAATATATAACATGAGGGACAAATAAGTCCTGGCAGGTTAAGCCACTGAGGTTTGGGAATTATTATTAGGGCAGCATCTCTTAGTCCCTCCTGACTGGAGTCACTGTCCAAAAAAATGGAAGTGCATGTATAAATAATATGAAGAAATCAAAGCAGAAGATCAAATTTTCACAGCGTATAAAATGTTAATTCAGCCCTAGCTGGTTTGGCTCAGTAGATAGAGCGTCAGCCTGAGGACTGAAGGGTCCCGGGTTCAATTCCAGTCAAGGGCACATGCCTGGGTTGCGTGCTCAATCCCCAGCAAGGGGCGTGCAGGAGGCAGCCGATCAATGATTCTCTATCATCATTGATGTTTCTCTCTCCCTCCCTCTCCCTTCCTCTCTGAAATCAATAAAAATATATAAAAAATAAATAAATAAAATGTTAATTCATGTTAATAAAGAGGTAAGAGCTATGCAAAGTTAATTATCCATATTGAATTCTTTGAATTCATACTAAAAAAAACTTCTAGCCCTGGCCAGTGTGGCTCAGTTGGTTGGGCATCATCCTGTGCACCGAAAAGTTGCTGATTCATTCCCGGTCAGGGCACATGCCCAGGTGTCGGGCTGTATCACTGGTAGGGGGTGTGCAGGAGGCAGCTGATTGATGTTTTGCTCTCACATAGATGTTTCTCTCTCCCTTTCCCTTTCTCTCTCTCTCTATAAAAAAAATCAATAAAAACTTTTAAAAACACAAAACAAATCTAGTTCCTTTAGCTAAGACGGTAGATGAAGGTAAAACTGTGCTTATTGTTTAACTAATTGATTACATGTATGAAGCAGAAACAACTGAACTAAATATTCCAACGATACTGCTTCCTACCCCTCCCCCCTTTTCCAGCTACACTTGTTGGAAACGTACAGATTGAGTTCCTCTCTTGAGCCAGCAAACTGAGACAAAAGTAACTGATTTTCCTAGGGAATTACAAAGACAAGTTGGAAAAGATCTTAAAAGCATGTTTACCAAAGCTTTACTTGATATACAATTTTAATAATGCAACCATTTTCTCAGGGTGCTTTCCCTGTGACTTAGCACAGTGGTCTCCAGCTGCCTGCATTTTAGAATCACTCAGAGTAAGTAACTTAAGGCCTGACCCAGACCAAATAAATCAGATTTCCTTGGGTGTGGCTCTCAGTATATTTTAGATGTTTCCCTGGTGGTTCTACTGTGTAGTCACGATTGAGAACTACTTAGAGCAGAATTTCTTAACCTAGCAGTTCCCAAACCAGTAATCACCTGGAGCAGCGGTTCTCAACCTGTGGATCGCGATCCCTTTGAGGGTCGAACGACTCTTTCACAGGGGTCGCCTAAGACCATCGGAAAACACATATATAATTACATATTGTTTTTATGATTAATCACTATGCTTTAGTTATGTTCAATTTGTAACAATGAAAATACATCCTGCATATCAGATATTTACATTATGATTCATAACAGTAGCAAAATTACAGTTATGAAGTAGCAACGAAAATAATTTTATGGTTGGGGGTCACCACAACATGAGGAACTGTATTAAAGGGTCGCGGCATTAGGAAGGTTGAGAACCACTGACCTGGAGGATGAGGGCTTAAAAAACCCGATGCCTGCTTGCCACTCCAGCCCTTCTGATGTACTTGGTCTGGGGTGAGACCTGGGCACAATCAGAATTTTGCAGCACTGTTTGGGAGCCATAGTCTTAGCCAGATTTAAGAACATGAGGTCCAGTCAGACATGAAAACAGATCCAGACTCTACCCTCTGTGGCACTGTGTCTTCTCATTCTGTATAATGGGAATAACAAGGTGGCTGTGAGATAGTAAGTTAGCAAAGAGCCTGTCATATAATACTTGCTCAAGAAACAAGTTCATATCATCTCATTTAATTATTATCTCTCAATAATCCTATGAACCGAGGTTATTGTCCCAAGATGACAGCCAAAGGAACTGAGGATCAGATTACTCAAGATTACATGGTAATCATTGGCATATATTGAGGCTTGACTGAGCAGACACTTGCAGCTGCCCATGCCCACTCCATTAGCCACCCTGCCCTGGCAGACGGGGCCAGCCTGTGTTGTTGAATTGGCCCCATTAGGGGACACATTTAGGCTGTCAGGTGGATCTGGGCTCATCTCAGCGCATCTGCCTCTGTCCTGGAGCTTAATAGACTAACTCATGTCTTGAATTTCATTGACTTCATTTTTTTTCAAGGTTGTAAAATAGCCTCAACTGACCTATTTGACTGGAGTCCTTTTTTCAATGTGTTCTGGAAAGGCAATGCTTCCCTCCCACCGTTTCTTTTATTAATACAGTATGGAATCCTTTCTAAAGGGATCATGGCCTGTTAAATCCTCACATAACTCCTGACACAAAAGGGTGAATTAGGACACTGGGGACTTATATTTGCTGCATAGATTATGGAGAAAACAGGGCACTACCACACCTGATCATGTAATATTTTGACCCAACATGTGAACAAAAGTATAGGACCACAGGACTAGATGGGGCACCCAGCACCCTCAGATATGACCACAGGTGTACTTTGTTTACTTAAAATGTGTGTCCACACTAAGGAGGGGTTGTCCGTGCACTGTCCCAGGTCTCCCCTTTCCCCCAACCCCTCGTTGGGTGAGATAAGCAGGGGGAGACAGGGCATTTTCCCTCACCCCTTTTTTAAGGGTGGACAATTGACTTGCCACTGCTCTGTAAGGTGAAATGCAAACAGTTTAAAAAACTTTCCTAGTCCCCAGCCCCCACCCTTTGTTGGGCCCAGGGATGCTGGCTGACCTCCGTGCTGACTCCGGCAGCCCAGCCTGGCGCCACCCCCCTGCTCCACCCTGGCCTTGGTGGCTCTCACCCCTGCCTCCACCCTATGACTGAGCGTGCATGTTCCACTAACCCAGACAGGCAGCGGGTGGAGGTGCCAGGCTTCCAGCTGCCTCAGGGCACAACACTAACCCGACCATGGGCGGGCCTGTGGTGCCCGCCCCAATAACAGCAAGTCCACTCCTCCCAACAAAAACCAAAAACTTTCCTAGTCCCCATTCAACTAGAGGAAGCCCCTGGTCTCTCCCATAAAGGAATCCTAGAGCAGCTTCCCTAAGGCAGAGTTTGCCCCCGGCTATGCGCTGCAGGGCTGCAGGGCTGCAGGGCCACCAGTGCTGACGATTTTGCCACCCCAAGAAAGCAGAGGGAGTTTTTGGTGTGAAAAGCCACCATTTCCTCAGAGGCGACCTCTCCAGTCACTTCCTGCCTTGTTGGCTCCACCTCCATCCTGAGATCAACCCCAGACCATGCTGATGAAGGCAAAAATCCTGAAGTAACAAGGCAGGAACATCTTCCCCTTGGGAACAGTGTCCTCAAAACCCAAGCCCAAATTGCACTGAATTCTCAGAGGCACTGAAGATCTTGTCTCAATTTACCTGACCCACTTCCAGGAGGAACCCGAAATTTGGAACGCTGTTCTCAAGGCACAGATGCCCCATAAAGCAGCCCGGGACCGGTTTGGAGGTTCAATCCAGTATTAACTCGCCGCCTGGGAGACCAAATGGACAGCAAACTGCTGGTCAAGGCAAGGGCTGGGGCGGGCGGTGACGTGAGCCAGGGGCTCGCTCTGGGGATGCACAGGGCACCGCCTCGTTGCCTGGCAACATCGAAGCCCGCGCTCTCGGGAGCCTAAGTAGTGGCAGCTGGTGAGCACATGACTCTAGCATTTTTTAAAAACCGTAATATGGGTCTTAGTTCACTGCTGCAGGTGGGCCGTGCAGCATATGAGGCCTGTCCCGGAATCCGAACACTGCCTCTTCCTCTGTTTCTGAAATCACCAGATCTTTCCCACGGGGCAGGAGCGCACCCCTCGGGTGCCAGAGCAGGTGGCCCGCCCTGCAGGCTGCTGTGCACCCGCCAAGGAGGCCTGGTTTATATTAAAGCTTTCTCAGCCTCGTTCTGCTCTGCCACTTGCAGTGAGACAACAGCTAAGGAGATTTCTCCCTGGCCTTGGTGGAGCCATGAATTAATGCATTATGGTTTGCAGACATCCGCAGTGGTGAGCCATGAAGGCAGGGGGGTCTCTTCCGTGTAACCTCACAGTGCCGGCATAAATTAGTAGATCCTCCAGCAATGCTTGTTGGATCTAGTACTCTCATTTCCAGTGTGTGTGTGTGTGTGTGTGTGTGTGTGTGTGTGTGTAGTGCATTACAATTTAAGGAATAGACTAACCACAGAGCCTGAAGGACACATTGCGTAGCATAAACATACACAATAATAAAAGCACTGAAATGCCAATACCTACGGTTTGCATTTGTATTCATGGCTTCACAAAATGCTTTCACACACATCGTTCCTTTAATACATGTAGGATTTGGGGGCCTGAGTAGAATGCCTGTTTTCCATTAATCACGCCTTCTCAATCCTTTCCACACTTCTCCCTTGCTAAGGTCTTCTGGTCACTTGGCTGCTCCCCCAGCCGTAAACTGCTCTTCCCGGAGCCTCTCGGAGGCCCCTGCCCACCCTCAGATTCCCCTGGAGTGGCCTCCAGGAGACCCTGAAGCGGACCCTGAGCTCTTGCAGAGGGAGAAGGAAGGGGCTGACAGGGAGAGGGCGGTGTCAGAAACCTCACATCTCCCCTCTGCCTCCAATCTGTATTCTTCCCTCCAATTAGGCCCTATGATTGTTGACTGAGCCTAATATGTCCAAGAATTGTAATTAATAATCTACATGACAGTAATAATTTATTAAACACTTGACCACATACCAGGTATTATACAATAATTCTAGGCTCCTTATAGATGAGGAAACAAGGCTCAGAAAGGTGAGGTCATTAATAGGCAGTAAGAGTTCAGATCCTGGGTCATCGGGCCCAAAGCCCACATTCGCAGCCAACAGCCAGTACTTGTTCCTTCTGCACCATTTATCCTCTGCCCCTGGCTCAGTGAAGAGATCTCCTGAAAGCAATTCTGAGTAGCTCCAGAAACATACCTTTGGTAATCTGTTCCCTACCTGTGCACCATTTGGGGGCCATCTATGAAACTAGGTTTTATGTCTATTTGTCCATTCACTCAGCAAACACATAGTGAGTACCCACCCCTATGGACCACACTGCTAGACTCTGGACAAGAGTCAAATAAAACCTGGTTTCTGCCTTCAAGAGAAGGAGATACATACACACAAATATGTTCAGAATAGCATTCTAAAACAGGCCTGAGTGCCATGGGGCACAGGGGAAGGCATGGCTGCTCTGCTGGTTACTCAGCACTGATGTCACAGAGAAGATGAGAAGTTCAACCCTCTGTGGTCATCTGCAAATAAGACTGCATAAGCTGAGATGGTATACAGGAGGTTCATACCCAAAGCCCTATAAACAGACACCTAGCTCCCTGAGTACCAAACAGACAAGTCCCATTCCAGTCTCCCCACAGGGGTCACTTTTATTCAGCCATTCAGCAAAATATTTGACCTCTGCCATGTACTTGCTCTCTGCTATGGGCTGCACAAATGGCAGGAGCCAGAACAGGCCAGGTCCCTTCCCTCATAGAACTTACAGCTTTGTTATCAGACCCATCACATCGAAAAACTGCCCAGCCAGGCATTCGCTAAAGTATCAACACATTGAAATTTATTGTGGTGCAACCTGGAAATGCTGGCACATGCAAAGCTGGTTAAATCGGAGCCATTGCACCAGAACTGAGGCTGACTAAGAACAGAGACGTGCCAGTGTCTGCAGTAGCCTGGGGCCAAGAGCATTAATGTGCTGACATGTGTCAAATACTGTGCTGCTGTCAGGTGACATTTTACCAAAAATAGGTGATTCGCATGAATAAGCAATGTCTGAAAATCTCCCAGAAAATATACACTACCCTCCAACATTTATTTTTTTATTAATTGTGCAGGTTAAGCCACCATGAAATTTATAATTACTGGATAACAAATAAGCAGGGCTTGGACTAGAGTGTGTTTTAAGTTCCTGTTGGATTTTGATAACTCTAGGTGCCTATCTTGCCAGCCAAGACAGATGATAAAGAGATGTTCAATGTCTCTGCCTCAATTCCTGGTTTTAATTTTAAAAATATTATTATTAATAGCTAATATTAACCAAAATATTAATAATTAACATTATTAACAGAAATAGTTGCTATTATTATTATTCATTTTCCTGTTTGCCAAATCATCTCTCTGTCCACCCATTCATCCATCTATCTGTTTATCCTCCATTCATTTCACACTCTTGGTCATGCCGAGGCACTGATTACAAAGAGATCCCCCTGCATCTTCTCCCAGCTCCAAATAAGAGATGGTTTTGCAGGAAAAGAAAAAATTACAGTGGGAAAGCTTGTGTGAACAATCAAGGAACATTGATATGACTGTGAGAAGATACTTTCTGAAAAGCCGTGTCTATAAGAGATCCATGGCTCCCACAAACGAAGAGGCGCTTGGTAACCTCCACCTGGGCATTAGCCGTCATCCCTCACCTAAGATGCCAACCAGAGATCATGTCACCCCAAAGCCACACTTCCCTCCTGAGTGGGCCAGCCCATCTCTCAGGAAGCCATAGCTCTGCTCCAGGTGGGGCCCTACTAGACGCTGTCTACAAAGTTGCACACGTCTCCCCAACTCATGTGTTCTGCTTGGTGTCCCTGCTCCCGCTCAGGGCCAGTGATCTCGGTAAAATGTTTGTCCTCCGGGCTGTAGCTGCAGCTATGAGAAAAGTAGCACTTCCCTTTTGCCCCACCCTGTATTAGGATTGAGAATGGCTGTGAAGGACAGAAAACCCAAAAGAATAGTGCCTTAAACAAGATTGGGCCTATTTCTCTCCCTTGGAAATAGGCAATGTAGGGCAGTGATGAAAGCCACACTCATAAGGAATCCAGGTTCCTCTATAATGTAGCTCTGTCACCCTCAGCATGATCCTAATTCATGGCTGCGCAAGCCCCATCATCACATCCTTATTCCACCCAGCAAGGAGGAGGAAGGACTAACGAATGAACTGCCTCCTTCCCATGAGGACAGTTCTCAGAAGTTGCCATGTATCCTTTCTGCTTACATCCCATGGAACTAGTACTTAGTCATGTTGCCACACCTATCTGGGAGACTAGAAAATCTGGGCTTTATTCTCAATAGCTGCCACTTCACTGGCAATTGAACGCTTCCTAGCAGTCTCTGGAAATGGCCTAAGACAGGGGTGGGCAACCTTTTAGTGAGTGCGTGCCAAAACCAGCAAAATCTCTGACTCAAAATTCTTCTGCGTGCCAACCCTAATTTTTTGAGAACATGTTACACCTACTTGATATCTCTTAAGGTGTACGTACGTAAAGAACCTTGAAGAAATAATAAAATTCATTCGAGCGACAAAAACACAGTATATGATGATGAAAAATACATTTATTTTTTAATGTATACATGTACACTGATAGTCCGACAGAAAACTTTATGACTCCGTTTGATATTATCAGTGGGACTTTTGCTGCTGCATCACTGATGACAGAGATTTTACATCAGGTTTATATTTCGTGACCTTCAGAGATATGCACGAGCTACTACTTTCATCCGTCAGGCTACTCCTATTACGAGACTTAACAAAATTCATCACTGATAACAAAGATTCACAAGCGTATGTGGATGAAACCAAAACACTGATCGGATCTAGGAAGGCAGGGAGAGTTAAGGCAGAGGCATAGAAATTGCTCTTTCCCTCTCTCGTCAATCCATGTCTATGGTCTTTAAGATAACTTGTTATGTAAAATTATTTATTTATCTAAGATGCACCTACACTGAATTTATCTGAAAAATAAAAAAGTCGATATTAAGAAAAAAATTGTAAATGGAAGATTATAAGAGAGGGTTTCGCGTGCCAGCAAGTTACTGGCGTGCCATGTTTGGCACACGTGCCAGGGGTTGCCCACCCCTGGCCTAAGATCTCAGAGATGGGGCACTTCTGGATGACAACACAGTGAAGACTCTGACCCCAGGAACAGGTGATTGAAAGGTAGTCAAGGTGAAGGTCATTGTCACTGAAGTAACAAACATAGAGGCTTATCTTGTGAATGGATCATTAACAATGTGGAAGATGAAGCCACAAAGGCTGGCTGAAGGAGTTAGGGTGAGAGGAAGATTCCAAGGCCACTGATAAAATCCCAGCTGCATGGCAGAACTTATGGCCACATGGACCATCAGCTTAAGTTTATTCTATACCTATTTCATCTCATTGTGTCTCTGGATGTATACACGCCTTAAGGAAACTTCTCTGCTATCTCCCTCTTGATTTCTTCAGTACTGGAGACATTGAACACAAATGACAGAGATGAGCGAACAAATCCCAGACACTCGCTGGGTCTCAAAAGATAGCCAAATCTGGCCTCTTCCCCACAAAGCTTTCAACTTAGCACTCGAAAAACAACATGCTTTCTAAAGATTTGGTGCAGTGTTTTGGTAAACTGCCCAGCTTAATAGGTGACCCATTTGTTCTTTAAAGGTTGAAAATAGTCTAGGAAATATATATGACGAGATTTTTTAAAAAGAAAATTTTATGTGTTGTGTTGCTGTAATCAACTAGAATAGGCCCTAGAGTCACAGTGCAGCACCTGTTGCTAAAATAGCCAAATAGAAGGGGATTCACTTCCTATATTCTTTACTAAATAATGGAAAGAATTGTTGATTTGGAAAGAGAAGAAGGGATCAACATTGTCCTTACTATGAAGATGAAAAGCAAACTTCTGGCTTCCCTATAAACCCTTTACTTAAAGGGCAACCATCTAAGCAGCACCTTTGAGGGACTGGGTTTCGTGTCTGGCTGTCCGCCTGGCTCCACAGGCTGCATCTGGGATGGTGCCTCTGGCAGGGACCTCATTCTAACTGGCTTCACTCCTTCTCCAGCTGGATCCCATTGCCCCTGTGGCCAAACAGCTTTCATCTGCTTGGTGTTAGGGTCAGGAAGACAAGCAGGTGAGGTTTGCATGAGAACATTTGCATGAAGTGTTCTCATGTAAATCTAAACACAGATTCTAAAGTGAGTGAGGTCCAGATCTAATTTGACACTAATATAGCAATTGAAAAGGAGTATTTCATTCCAGATGAGAAAAAGCTGAAATTTATCATCACCAAACCAGTATTACAAGAAATGTTAAAGGGGCTTCTTTAAGAAGATGAAGAAAAAAATTTGTTTTACAATATGAACAAGAAAATATCCCAAAGGAAAAAAATTCTCACTGACACAGACAAACAATAAAAGCAGTGGATCAACCAACAGTAAAGCTATGAACCAGGAGGTCATGGTTCGATTCTGGTCAGGGCATATGCCTGGGTTGCAGTATCAAGGTTCAAAGGCAAAAGTAGGAGGCTCATATGTAATTACAACAGTAAATTAAGGGATACACACAAACACACACACACACACACACACACACAAAAGAAGTAAAAAAAATACTGACAAAGATAAATATGGAGGGGGTGAGTAAAAATGCTAGTTATTGTTGAATGTGTTCAAACGTAAGTGACTATCAACTTAAAATAGACTGCTGTAGCTTAGTATACATGGGCCACACACCAAAATCTACAAAAGATATACAAGAAATAAAGAGAAAGAAATCCAAACACAACACCACAGAAAATTATCAACATAGAAAAGAAGAGAGTAAGAGAATAAGAAAAGAACAGAAAACTACAAAAACAATCAGAAAACAATGACTAAAATGGCAATAACTACATACGTATCAATAATTACTTTAGGTGTAAATGAATTAAATGCTCTAATCAAAAGAGGAGTGGATGAAGGAGATGTAGAGTATTATAATATCCCAATATACAATGGAATATTACCCAGTCAAAAAGAGAATGAAATCTTATCATTTGCAACATGGGCAGACCTAGAGGGTATTATGTTAAGTGAAACAAGTCGGACAGAGAAAGACAAATACCATATGATTTTACTTATATTTGAAATCTAAAAAACAAAATAAATGAACAAATGAAATAGAACAACTCATATATACAAAGAACAAACTGATGGTTATCAGATGGGAGGGTTTGGGGGGCTGGGTGATAAAAGGTGAAGGGATTAAGAAGTACAAATTGGTGGTTACAGAATAGTCATGAGGATATAAAGTACAGCATAGGGAATATAGTCAATAATAATGTAATAAGAATGTATGATGTCAGGTTGGTGCAAGACATATTGGGAGCGATCACTTTGTAAGTTATATAAATGTCTAACTATTCTGTTGAATACCTGAAACTAATATAATATTGAGTATCAAGTATAATTGAAAATTTTATTAATTAAAAGGGAAAAAAAGAGCCTTTCAATGTTTATGTGGTGCTGAAGATTCCCTTAGCAATCTTCTCCTTTGAAATCCTTGATCAGGAAACCTCTGCTCCCTTCTTTTTTTTTAAATGTGAGAATTGCAAGTGTATATATAAAGCTAATATCAGTAACAGGAAAGAAAAAGTTCTTAAATTATCCTGTGCTTACACTTCAAAGCAAACTGTATCTTTTCTTTTTGAACAACAAAATATAGATACATGATAAAGCATAATACAACAGTATTCATGTATCCACTACTTAAAATGGATAGTTAACATTTATATATTATGCAAATTACAGTTGACCCTTATTATTCTCAGTAGTAATGTTCTACAAAGTTGCCCTGAACCCTCAATTAGCAAATACTGAATCATTGCTCCAAGGAGAATTATGATCAGGCTCCCAGGAGCCTCTGGTGTGTGTATCCATAAACTGGATGTGGTATGGTTCTGTAGGGATGATACATTTTTTTGCATATGTTTTATTATACTGTTCCATGTTCTTCAACTTTACTTTATCTACTTAATTGTATCTTTAAAAAATCTACCCATGTGGAATCATAGAGATCTAATTCATCTAATGAAACTTGATTGTGATGCCAATGAAATGTAAACATTAGGCCTTGCAAGGGAGGGGTTCCAGCAAACTGTTCACATGGACATTTGTTGTTTTTGTAAAATGACAGCCTTAAGATATTTTTTGTTAAATGGAAACCCAAATTATATAACCTTCAGACCTCTCTAAGGCTGGCTCTGCCCCTAATTGCTACTCTTGTGAAACTTTCCACGACCTCAAGGGAAAGTCCTCTGAGGTCCCATAGCACTTTATTATTACGTCTAAATCTTCACACGTTGTCGTATGGCTTATCAACTCACTTCTGATGTGACATGTGTCTCGATAGTAGGTATTCAAAAAACATTTGTCAAATGTATGTAAGTGATGAAAATATAAACAGAGGTTTGTGCATTATTTGCTAATTAGTCCACCATGTTCAGACTTGGCCATTTTCATCTTCAGAAGGAACTTTCCAACTGTTGGCTCACTACACACAGCAGACAGAGGGGACAGGGGCCACGTGACACACAGCATTCAGAGGGGATGGAGGGGCCACGTGACACACAGCATTCAGAGGGGATGGAGGGGCCACGTGACAGCAAGAGGGAAAGAAGGATTTCAGGAGGGTTGTGGGAAGCATGCAAAACCAAGTCACAAAAGCACAGGAGTCAAATAGATATGAGATGGAGAGTTTAATTAGGGAAGGAGACAATAACATGAACCTATAATCTTAAAAAAGTTAATGTTTTTAAAGTATTTTTATTTATTTCCGAGAAGAAGGGAGAGATGGAAACATCAATGATGAGAGAGAATCATTGATTGGCTGCTTCCCGCATGCCCTCTCCTGGGGATTGAGCCCTCAAACCCACATGCCCGGGAATTGAACCATGACCTCCTGCTTCATAGGTCGACTCAACCCCTGAGCCACACCAGCTGGGCAAGTGTTCATGTTTTAGGTGGTGTGGTGGTGTCATTTAAAAACAAAAGGAAAAATACAGGGTACATACAATGGGAGATATAGAAAAACAGGGATTCTTTGCAGCTGAGTGGATTAAATTTTAGGCTACACAGCTAATCCGGCGCCCTAGCACATGCTTTCTCTCTGAAAGGACATCCCAGCCAGCTCTCACTCATCCTTCAAAAACCAACTTCCCGGTGGTTCCTCTAAAGCCATTTCCCTTCCCACTGCCCTGATTTCATTTCTCCCTCAGCTTTGCAGCCACAGCTATGAATATGTCACTACAAGGCCATGTTGTTTTCCTTATTTTAAACATCTGAGTAATTACTGACCTGTGCACATATAGAGAAGCTATTTCTTACATTTTCATCTGATAATCAAAACTTTTCCACAATTACCTACTAGTTAGAAAATCTTAGAGTTTTTACATCAAGTCATCTTTTTCTTCCATGTTCCCAAGACTGAGCCAAGTTCTGGAGAAATATGACATTGTTATGCTGGTAAGAGGCAAGGAGGCGGGCAAAAGCAAAAGACAGAAACGAAACTCACTAGAAAGCCTTTCCCATGGGAAAGAATGTCACATTTGGAAACAGATGCCTTCGTTGTTTCCTCGGTTTAAGCGGAAGTTGCTCGCTCCGTAAAATTACAGTTGGAACCAGTGTTGCAGAACAAGTGACTCCTTACCCCCCTGCTGAAGTTATCACCCCGTCGAGACAGGCTCAAGTAAAATCTGAGATCATTCAAAATTTAAACAGTGAATGCAGCAATCAAAATGTCACTGGGCTAGAGGAATGAATGAATAATTTAGCTCCCTAAAAGGTAACATTTAGAAAAGGCCAGACTTGCCAATTCCAGGAGGTAGAGACAGCCTGGAAGAAGACAATCTCCTCTTCTCAGTTAAAAATAAACAAACTGACTTCAGAATCTGTCTGTGAACCTCCCAGACACCCCACTTTTGGGTGAGAGTACCGTTCAGACCTGAGAGTCACGGAAACGTAATGTTATTTCAGTTCACCCAGCACTTGCAGAGCTCGTACCACGCCAGGCACTGTCTGGGTGCGGAGGTTGCAGAGAGCAAACACCGTCACTGCCCGTGGGGGGCTGTCTGGAGGGGCTGAGGGGAAAGCATGGGATCGTGCAGCTCAGGAATGTGTGGCAGAACCGTACGGGGACAGGGGGGGCCTGGGCTTGTGTTTGTGTGCGGGTGTTGTCTGGCGGAACACTGGAGGTGAGCTCAGAGAGGCCTGGGCGCTGAGGCAGTGACCGTCAGAGAGCAAACTTGGGGATCAGGCCAGGACGCCACAAGGACAGTCATGCTCCACATCCCATGGTGAGTCCAAGGGTGGTGTGTCTCCGCCCGGATGTCCTCATCTCCTTTGTCCACGTGGAAATCGCTGCTCTTCTGAGAAGAGACATTGTCATGAGCGTAACTTCCTGGGGCTGGGCCCTGGTGCTGGCTCCTCCCGCTTCCAGCGATGGTCATGCCCAGCAGCCATGAGCACAGCCTGCTGTCATTGCTGATGCTCTGCATGCTCCGTTAGCAGCCAGCCAAGCCCACGTTTTATCTGCTCTGCACGAGCAGAGCCTAGCAAGCAAGGTGCTCAGCGAATGTTTGTGAAAACCAATGAGACAGAGCTCAGCAAGAGAACGTGGCTCCCACACTAACAATGAGACAAAGCCAGACACTCTAAAAAAATTATCCCTTTTTATGAGCCCCTCAGACACTCTAAAAAAAATTATCACTTTTTATGAGCCCGTTGGCTGAAGTGGAGGAACACGGGGCTATCATGAAAAGCAGGTAGGATGAAAACAGCTAAATGTTAACAAATCCGTAAGTGTGGCCTAAATACGACAATTTAGAGTAACCAGAAGCCCCAGACACAAGGGGCAGAGGTCTATACTCACAAGTGAGCTCTTTCCCTGGACTCTACATCACAAGAAAGAGCAGGGCCAGGTAGGAGACCCTGCCTAACACAGGAAGGACCAGAAGAACCGAGAATCCATCTCCCCACACAAGCCCAAGAGCGACAAGCCAGCAGTCTTCCGGAAGAGGGGCTTGAGCATGGGGAGAGGCCCTCCTGGTGTGCACACAGGAACTGAGGAAGCCGGGGTAGGGAAGGGACACTCAGGAAGTCCTCTGACACCACAAGCCCCGCATGGGGCCCAAGTGCTAACAGCAGCCCGTGGCTGGAGGGAATGAAAATGCACCGCGGTGCCCTGAGGGTACCCGGAGCAACCACATACCCAAACCCAACCCTCTACTGACTCCATGGACGGGCCTCCCAGCGCCACTCAAGCCTGGCAAAGTGGGACGCCCACTTCCCTGTCCTGCAGCCATCCAGAGCCAGATCTCAGCAGCTCTCCCCTCTCCGGCTTTCTGCCTTGGAAATCCTAGCTGCCTTGACCTACCCAAATCCTCTCCGCTGACTCCTCAACTCAGGGAGACCACCAGGCCCAGTCACTACGTCCTTAGGATGTTCGTAATGGTCCTCTCCTCTACCCATTCTGTCATTTCTCCATCTCTCACCAGGAAGGTAATGTAAGATCACCAGGGAAGCTGAATTCCTGAGAAGGAAGGAGAAGGGAGTCAGTTTTTGAGTGGCTAAGCCTATCTTTTTCTTGCCTCTTGGTTCTTCATCATTAACAAGTCAAGATTATGGTACTGGCCAAGCGGAGATCCAAAGCAGAAGAATTCAAAGAAGACTAAGTAACTTTAAAAAAAAAAAACAACACTGGAATTTTCTTGACAAAATCTGGCAAACATTCAGAGAGCTGACGTAAAATGGCATCCAGGAAAAGATAGAAAGAGACCACAACCTTTTAAAGAACTCAATAGTTGGCAAGTCTTCAATTGTGAATGCTGGGGGATAATAAATTATTCAAATAAAATAATCCTGGCTCCCACTCACAGTCGTACAAGAATATTGATCCCACCATCACTAATGCACAGAGACCTGCATTCTAAGATGCCAGTGTGAAGTGAGGAGCGACTGCATTTCTGCTTTGGATGTTTTACCTCTTCCTTACCCTGAGATTTCATTTGCTCTTCCTCGGTTTCCAGAAAGGAACAGTTCTTCCAGTCACATGAAACAACACATAAAGGTTCATTATCGACAAACATTCCCCAGTTGTCCTCAGGATTTCAGGTAATGAAGGAGTGACTCAGAAATCCCTGTCTTCACACAATACCACTAGTCCCTTATGTAATGGACCACGATTCCATTATGCAGACCAGTGTGTGTTTTTTAACTTTGACGTGCACAAGAATTACCCAGGGATCTTGTTAAGATGCAGATTGTGCTTCAAGAGGTCTGCTTGTCTAGATGGTCTGCCTTTCTAACAAGCTCCAGGCTGACGCCAGTGCTGCTGGCTATGGACCACTCTTTGGGTAGCAAGACACTAGATGGCTATACAAACCAGGCTCCACCCTCCCGACACCCCCTCCCCCTGAGTCTAACCTGGATAGTATACCAGTATTGCATCCCTGCTCAAAGCCCCTCGACTGCCTACTAATAAAATCCAGACTCTTACCTGACATCCAAGACCTGCTTTCTAATCTACATCTCAGCCAAATGAAACTATTTGCTGCGTCCTAGACATCATCTCATTCTACCTTGATTCTGCTGTTTCTCCTACCTTGCCCACCTCCTTCAAAGTCCAGGTCACATGCTGCCTCCTCTATGAAGCCCAACACAGTTCTCCCAGCAAGAAGTCATCTTCTTTCCTCTGACATCTAATGTCACTTTGTACCTCCCTCCCACAGGGACATTATCACTAGCTACCGTGTACTGTGACTTTGGGGAGCACATCTTTTATATAGTCAATACTGTTACCTGCTCCATGCTTCCTTAGGGCAGGTTCTTGTTTGATTTATGCTTGCAGCGTATAGGCACCTAGCACAATGCTTTGTGTACTTGGGCATAATTGTGTGTCTATTACTTCATTTTATTGGGGTATAATTTAAATCAGTAAATGCATAGATTTTAAAGTATTTTTTATTGATTTTAGAGAGGAAGGGAGAGGGAGAGAGAGATAGAAACATCAATGGTGAGAGAGAATCATTGATTAATGCACACCCCACACTGGGGATCGAGCCCACAACCGGGAATTGAACCGTGACCTCCTGGTTCATAGGTCAACACTCAACCACAGAGCCACGGTGGCCGGGCAATGCACAGACTTTAAGTGTACCACTCATTGGGTTTACACCCAAATAACTACCACTGAATCAAGACAGAGAACATTCCCACCATCCCAGAATGTTCCCTAGTTCTCTCTCTAGCCAATCCTCACCAACAGCCTCTGTCCCTAGATATAATATAACTGCTCACATTTCTAGCATCCTAGATTTGTCTTGTCTCTTGTTCAACTTCATATAAATGTAATAACATCACAGGTGCTCCTCTGACTAGCTTCTTCCATTTAACACAGTGTTTTTGAGATTTGTCCATATTGCCACAGGTTGGAAGCAGCTTCTTAAAGAACTCGCTGATGGTGGAAATGGAAGTCCTGCTTTACCGCAATCGCTGCCCTGGGAACTTCCCTCAGTTAGTGGCATTTTGGACTTCCTGTGCTGTTCTGGCCTGATGTCAGGCTGTCAAAATCACTGAAGTCCCTTGCAGTCCTATCACTCTTTCTTGCTGGCACTTCTGCCTCCTCCATGTCGCCTCGGTGCCTTCCAGCTGCCCTCAGCGAGGAGACAGCTCCTGACTGCTTTCCCATCATGTCCCCAAGACCCGGCTGTCCAGTTCCCAGGCTCTGTGCTCCCAGGGAGGGTCCCCATCTGTCTGGATGTCATCTCCACTCTTTCTTGGCAAATCCATTTTCCTTCTTTGAAGGTGGGGCTCAGCCAGAGTCACTTGTCCAGTGGCTTCTGGCTCTATGTCCTGCTACAGCTCATGTCCATTCTTTACCAGGAGGCAAGTGTGACTGAAGCCGCTGGTGAGAGAGGGGCTGCTGGCCCAGGAGGGCTCTCCACCGGCTGCATCCTGGGAATTCTCAGGTGATCTCACCTAATGATGATGGGCTTGGTCCCCCCTGCCAGTACACATGATCCAACAATGGAGTGATGGCAGCAACCCTTGCTGGCTGTCAGGTTTTCTCAGTCTGGGTCTAGGTACAAGTTTGGGAAGACAAGCCCAGGAACTGCCTCCTCCCATCACAATGCCCACAAAAGGCTTATTCTCCTGCCTTGTATCAGCTCTGCTGTGGTCTATGTCAGCACTGCCACCTCGGGCCTTCGTGGGATAGGCTGGGAATGAGACCCAGACTGGACTCCAGACACCTTGATGTCTGGCTAAAATGTGAGAGAAGGAGCCATGTGTCATCCCCAATGAATTACTTAATCTGGGAGAGAACAAAGGAAGGAAGCCGGAGGGTCAGCACTGTGTCATTTTGCCCTTTTGAAAAATTTCGGTAAAATATAGTCCCTTAGTCCGTTTGGGCTGCTATAGCAAATAGACAACAGACATTTATTGCTCACAGCCCTGGAGACTGGAAAGCCCAGGGTCAAGGTCCAGCAGATCCAGTGTCTGGTGAGGTTCTCCTTCTGGTTTGCAGATGACCATCTACTCGCTGGGACCTCACATAGAGCAGAGCAGAGCGAGGAAACGCGCTCTCCTGTCTCTTCTTATAAGGGCACCAACCCCATCCTGAGGTTCTCACTCTCACCACCTAACCACCTCCCAACAGCCCCATCTCCAAATACCATCACATTGAAGATTAGGGTTTCAACATACGAATCTTGAGGGGTCATTTTCAGTCCACAGCATATGCATGGCACATGAATAACATAAAATCGACCATCTTAACCATATCTAAGTGGACAGTGCAGTGGTGTTTGCACTTTCTGAGATGTCATTGCTGAGTGCTCTTCCAGGAGATCTGTGACTAACCACATGGAGCACTCCCTTCATCCTCGCAGACCTGCAAACGAAGTATCAGTATCCCTTTCGCATGAAACTGAGGCGTAGAGGGTGATGGCTGCAGAGGGCATATGGAGAATCTCAGATTTAAACCCTGTCTGTCTGCCCCAGGCTGCTTCCCTATTGCTCTGCCCCCCTGCCTTTCTGTCTGGCTCCTAGAAGGTGATTTCAATGTCTCTGAGCTCATATATCCCATCAAAGTACTTAGAGCGCTGACCACAAAGCCCTTCCGTCTCATCACAGCACTTACAGTAAGCGAGTCAGGAAGGAGGTGGTGCCTTTTCCCTCCTTGCTAAGGGGCTGGTCAGCGTTGCAGTCCCCACCCATCTGCAGTGGCCTCTGTTTGTGTGAGTTGAGATTAACAGGATGTTGACAAGGCCTCTCCAAAAATAGTTTTCATTCCAGGATTGTTACATACCTCACATTCCTACTAAGGAGTCCTCTGAACTAGAGTTTGTGAAAGTGCAAACATTTTAATAAAAGAGAAGGCATGGGGGGACGTTATCTCCCATTAACATCACAGCCATTTTCTGTTATGTGGTACCCAGCCCAGTGTCAAGCCTCCTGGGATGGCCCCAAGACCAATTATTTCCTAATGAGGAGATAAATTGGGCAATGAACCATAGTTTCGGATTCCACTGGAAAGGAGAACAAAATGAGGTATTGTAGTGAGATGCGGCTTCATGGATCGAGTATAGAGGGAAGGGAAAAAGATGAAAGCAACACAGACGAGATTTACCTACTTTAGAATTTTCTGGGCATGTGTGTGGTGGAGGTTGAAAATAAGAGCTTTGGAACCAGGCAGGACAAGGTTTGCAGCCACCAGCTGTGTGCCCTGGGCAAGCTGTTTGACCTTTCTGGATCTCTATTTTCACCTACTTGGAGATTTTAATGCTTTCCCTCCATGGGTCACAAAGATGACTATCGTTTGTCCATTACGTAGGCAAAGTATGTAGCACAGAGATGACACATACAGGGGTTCAAGGAATGGCACCTCATGTGCTGCCCCAAACTCCATCAGGAAGTCTGTGGACGCTGGAGATGGGCCAGGATGACAGATATTTCAACTGCTCACTCTGTCAGGAGGTGGAGCCCCTGTGTCAATCAGCCGTGTCTTTAGCTCCCCACCAGCTCCAGAGGCGGCCATGTGGGATAGAAGGTCCTCCCTCTTAGCATTGGTAGAAATGGTTATGACCTCTCAGTGTGGAAAATACTGTTATGACTTGAGTGGTTGGGTTTGGTTTCCTCCTATAAACCAGTGGTGAGAGAACCATGGAAGATCTCTCCCCCAGAGTTGTCTGAGGAATGAGCCTGTCAACCCAGAAAATCTCAAGACAGTGGCCACCACCAGAAAAAGCTAATAACTTCCTGGTGCAGGACTAAGAATCTTCCCTGAAGAGCCATCTGTGATCTTCAACTAGTGACACACTGAGGGAAATCAAGAGCAAAGGGAAATTAGAATTGAGAAGACATTTTTCAGAGACTCAGGGTGATGGAGCATCCAGAGAAGAGTGAAGGAGGTGGTTCAGGGTCCATGGTGACCACCTAGATCCCAGAAGGTATTTCAGAAGTGATATGGAAAATGGCCCTTCTCTCTTAGGACGTCCCAGAGAAAGAGCAGCCCAGCCCCACCCCAAGATTCCAAGCTGTATCCAGGGCCAATCTGGGAAGCAGATTGCAAAAGAATGGGAGCCCTCCAGTGTCTGACCTCACTCTCTAGTGGAGAGGGTGGGGTGGGTAGAAAAGGCCTCTGCTGGGCAGTGGCCAGGCACATACCAGTACAAGGGTGGGGGCAGGACAGGCCCTTCAGTTGTGAAGCTGAGCCCCACAGTCCAGCAGTCTAATCTGAGAAGTAAATCCAAAAGCAAACCAAGCTTCGACAAACAACAATCCAAGAGCCAACGTGTTCCAGCCACTGAGAAGCCAAATCACAAGGAGCCATCGGTCCAGGAGCAGAGCCAAGGCCAAAGCCACACTGAGTCAGAGGCCAAGGCGCTCCCAGTTGACAGGGCCTACGAGGAGCAGGACAAGGGTAGACCAGGAGGGATTCTGGAACCTGCAAGCAAGCCAGCTGTCCAGTTGCCTATGGCTCACAGTGGGGCCATACTACATGCCTTTTAACTCATGCAAGTTTAAACCTTCTGCAATCCGCAGAGTGAGAGATACACAATGTACTATTGCCAGTAGCATACCTTCTCACCTGGCAGGTGAGCACCTTGGAATGATCATTGAGTGAGAGTGAGGGCTCTGCTGTCCCTGTGGACAATCCCTGGGTCCGGGGCAGCACACCTACTGAGCATCTTGCCATCATGGAAGTTACTTTGTTGGTATAGATTCATATTTTTCATAAAAATAGCTTCTAAATGCAAACCCCTAAGGTTCAAAGCAGAGTCAGACTTACAGCAGGGACTTAAACCTACCTAGAGCTACATGGAATCTGAAGGGTTTGGGGAGACCACAATCTACCAAAGTCAAAAAAGAATGGCTACTACAATCCACAACACCGTTTTCAGCAAACAGTATTGGAAAAACTGGATATTCACATGCAAAAGGATGAAATTGGACTCTTACTTGCCTTATATCATACATTAACAAGTGACTCAAAATGGATCAAAGACCTACACATAAGCACTAAAAGTGTTAAACTTTTAGAAGAAAATATGGGGGGAAACTTCATGACATTGGATTTGGCAGTGATTTCTTGTATATGACACAAAAGCACAGGCAACAAGAGAAATAATAGATAAATCGGACTTCATCAACATTTAAAACTGTGTGCATCTCAGGATGTTATCACCAGAGTGAAAGGCAGCTCACAGAATGGGAGAAAATATCTGTGTATCATCTATCTCATAAAGGGTTAATATCCAGAGTATAGAAAGAATAACAACCCAAAGACAAAAAAACAAATAACCAATGTTTTTAAATGGGCAAAGGACTTGAATAGACATTTATCCGAAGAAGACATACAGAAGGCCAGAAAGCACATAAAACGATGCAAAACATGATGAGCCATTTGGGGAAATGCAAATCAAAACCACAATCATATACCACTTCATACAAATTAGAATGGCTACCATAAAAATAAAAGCAAATAATAACAATAAACAACAAAACAGAAAATAACAAGTGTTGGCAAGGCTGTGAAGAAATTTGAACCCTGGTGCATTGCTTGTGGGAATGTAACATACAACTGCTGTAGAAAACAGTATATCAGGTCCTCAAAAAATTAAACACAGAACTATCATATGATCCTGCAAATCCATGTCTGGGTATATACCCAAAAGAATTGAAAACAGGGACTCAAAAAGATATTTGTACACTCATGCTCAGAGCAACATTGATCACAATAGTCAAAAGGTAGAAACAAACTCAACTTTCATCAATGAATGACTGGATAAACAAAACGTGGTATAAGCATAAAATGGAATATTACTATGTGAACATGCAAGGAAGGAAATTGTGACATTTGCTACAATGTAAGTGAAACTTGAAGACATTATGGTAAGTGAAAATCACAAAAGGACAAAAAGACTATGTATTCGCTTATATGAAGTACCTAGAGCAGTCAAATTCATAGAGACAGATAGCGGAATGGTGGTGACCAAGGGCTGGGGGGAGAGGGAATGGAAAGTTATTGTTTAATGGGTACAGAGTTTCTGTTTGGGAAGATGAAAAAGTTGTGGGGATGGATGGCGGTGATGGTTGCCCACCAAGGTGAATGTACTGAGTGACATGAATACGGCTGTGACTGCAATGCGCTCTGCCTAGTGAGGACTGATGCAGACACTCTCTGCAGGGCCAAGTCTGGGGCTCACAGGCAAACCCCCTTCCAGAAGTCAGGAAGGCAAAGGCCACAGAGGGAAGGCGAGACTTTAAGCCTTTACTTCGGACCCTGACTGCTCCAAAAATTAACTACCTAACCAAAAATTTGCTCTTCCAACTGTCCCATCCCCCACCCTGCCCCCGCCCCCACCCCCCAGCCTTCTTCTCCCCAACCCCTCCGCCACATTTCCGAGTATCTACCTCAAACTATCACTAATGTCAAATTGTCAACCTCAAATTCTCCCTGGCTTTCTTTCTTCAACTTTTGATGTCTCTACTCCTGATTAAGGACACAGGCTAAAAGGATTCCAGTGCTGCCTGGACCACATCTTGGGAAGGCAGACAGGTAGTGCTCCTGCCTGACACCCACCTCATTGATCACCCAGGGAGGAGCTGACCGCATCCTGGCCAGCAATCAATGGTGCTAATGGCTTCTGGTCCATTAGGAGCGGAAGGGTTCCAGCCGGAGCGAGGCAGCAGCAAAGTGCTCAGCAGCCCCACCGGGCCCAGATTCTGAGCGTGTTCTTGGGAGTCCCCTGAGCACTCAGGACAAGGAAGCATGGAAAGAAAAACTTCTCTGGGCCCTCTCACCCTTCTGTCCTGTGCCGGATCCCTCACCCTTCCTAGTCCTAAGGAGACAAGTCCTGGCAGACATCCACCTCCTGACATGGCTTTCTTGCCTGTTCCTCTAATAGATCTATCTAAGCAGCCATCCTGCTGCCAAGTCTGCAGGCCACTCCTGTGACTTACCTTCACAGAGCACTTTACTTGGACTGCTCTGGGGACCAGGACCCAGAGAAAGCACAGGGCAGGCACCCTCTCTGCCATGCTGTGTGTGGAGTCGTCCCACTGTGGTCCAGGAGGGCGGCTCTTGGGTATCCCAGTCAGGATGATTTATTTTAGAAAATAAGCTCGATGGTTAGCAAAAATGACTGTTTTCTCCTTGTTAATGAATACCACGGGAAAATAATGTACCCTGGACCCACTCAGTGTGTTGTTTTAGTAGTGACACTCGAATACCATGCACAAGATCCTATTGACCATGTTGTATTCACCGAAGCCCATCTTTTAGCAACTGTGAATTATGCCAGTCTTCATCTCTAGTTGTAGCAGAATCCAAGATCCCCAAAGAGAATGTGGGCAATGGCTAGAATTTTACTATCCTCTGGGCAGGAATTTTGAGGGGCAGTGACAGAATAGAATGGGAAAGGGCTGGATTTTATTTGCATCTTAAAACCAACAGCTGAATGAAGACTTGACTTCCCATTTTGATGTGCTGCCAGGTTTAGATCAGGCTGGCACATGCCCTGCCTGTCAGGTATGATGATGGGGTTTTGACTGCTTCCTTTGTAGCCCAGGATTAAAGCCGGGTGAGTAACTTGGGGCTGAGTGGAGGCATGCCCACAATAAAGACCCTGCTCTTCTCTGATGAAACCAAAGCATAAACAGAGCTCTTCTTGCTCACGGCAAGTCTAGACTTCAGATCTATTGCTTAAAGGGAAACAAGCCCTTCTCCTATTTGTTCTTTTAATAGACTCATCTCTCATATAAGTTACCTTTGCATCTCCAGAAACTCCGCATTAAAATTACATCATAAATAGTGCAAATATTTTTTACCAAAATGGTCATGATTGTGAGCAGGATAATATAACAATTAACCAGTACCCCTTCCAATACAACAAAAATTATTTTAAATAGCTTTCCCATTATTCTATCCCACCATCTCTCACCCCTCCTATTTGAAATGCCAAGCAGGATTTTTAAGACTTTGAACTCTATGATTCAGACACAACTGGATTCACATCTCAGCTCTGGAAATTACTATGGGGTGTGGCAGTTATAAAACACGTCATCCAAATTTCAACACACCTCTCATCAGAGTTGAAGTCTTAGGTCTATGTCCCCTCTCTTGAATCTAGGCTCTGCTACCGTTTGGCCAATAATATGCAACAAAAGTAATGGTACCAGTTGCTAGCCCCAGGTCCCAAGAAACCAGCAGCTTCTACTTCCTTCTTGGGATGCTCCTTCTTGTTGGAACCGAGTCACCACGCTATGAGGAAGCCCAACAATCCATGGAGAAGTTCCAAAAGAGGAGCAGGAGCTCATGAAGACAAGGCCATCTTGTCAATATCTGCAAAGGACTCAGCTGGAATTTGGATGGGAATGGCATTGAATTACTCTGTGGATCACTTTGGGAAGTATTCCATCTTGATAATATTATCTTCTGATCCTTAAACCTGAGATATCTTTCTATTTATTTAAATCTTCTTTAATTTCTTTTAACAATGTTTTATAGATTTCAGGGTTTAAGTTCTGCACTTTTTTTGTTAAATTCATTCCCAAATATTTATTGATTCTGATACTATTGTTCTTTTGGCTGTGTTGAGAAGTCCTTCCTTGCTAAGAGCTTTATCTTCCACAATTATTTCAGTTACCTGGGAATTTCAGACTTCTTTGGTTAAGTCTTAGTTATTTCACAATTAATCACCTGGAAATCAATCCCTGCCCTGGTCTAATAGGTTCCAACAAATTAAAGTTATACTTTCAAGGGTTTTGTTTTAGGAAATGCTTTTGACCACAGTCACCTCCTTCTGCTGCCCCTGGTGCTGCTGTGTGCTGGTTTGATGACAACTGGTACTCTCTTTGTGAAATAGCAGCCGAGAGACCGCAGGGCTTGCCATGGCCAAAAGCCCAAGGACGGTTTCAAGACTGAGAACCATGATTATATTAATTTGGATGTGGAGAGGCAGAATGGATTGTGGAGCAGTTTAAGATCAACAGGCATACACTACTTAGTAAACTAGTGAAAGTCTATTGTGAATGGCAGGGTTTGTCAATGAGGCCGATCAGATTCTCTGCCAATAGACAGGTAAGCAAATCAATGACAGTTGAAAATGGAGGAAGAAGATACAATGGATGTGTTCCGGCACCAGACAGGAGGCTTCTGCTAAAAAGGGAACCTGCTACTTCACTCCAGAACTCTGTTCTCTCAGATCAAGAAGATGTTCTCAATTAGAAAACCACGACTACCCCAAATTGAACGACGTAAAGCAATGCTCGTTTATTAGCACACGGTTTTGTAGGTCAGAAGTTTTGCACAGCAAGGCTGGGTTCCCTGCTCAGAGTATCACAAGGCTGACATCAATTGGCCAAGCTGAATTCTTATCTAAAGGCTCTGGGGGTGAATTCACTTCCACACTCATTCTAGTTATTGGCAGAATTCAATTCCTTTGGGTTGTGGCACAAAGTCCTGGCTTCCTCGCTGGCTGTCATCTGGGAGCTGCTCTTAGCATCTAGATGACACCCATATCCTTGCCACATGGCCCCCTCCATCGTCAAGTCAGCAAGGGTGCATCAAATCCTTCATATCCTTCAAATGTCTGACTTCCCCTTCTGTAACTAGATGGAAAAAAACTCTCTGCTCTTAAAGGGTTTATGTGGTCAGGTAATCCCCAGACCGCCCCCCAGACCCCCTTCACCTGAAATTGTCACCAGATAATCTTCTTATCTTGACACAACTGATCTGAAAACTCAATTACATCCGAAAAATGACATCACAGGAGTTCCTAGGTGGGTGTTTCATTGAATAACTGGGAGAAGGTACATGTATACCAGGGGCTGGAGGCAAGAACACCAAAATCAAAGTGTTGGCAGGGTTGTTTTCTTCTGGACCCCTCTTCTTGGCTTTTAGGAAGAGTGGAAGGGAGGGGAAAGACACATAGAGAAAAACATCAATGTGAGACTCGATGTGAGAGAGGCTGAGGTACATGCTCTTGACTAGAATCAAACCTGGGACTCCTCAGTCTGCAGACCGATGCTCTATCCACTAAGCCAAACCGGCAGGGGCCTAATTGTCTCTTCTTATAAGGACACCAGTTACTTTGGATCAGGGCCCACCTAGATGACCTCATTTTACCTTAATCACCTCTTTAAAAGCCCTTTCTCCAAATGCTGTCATATACTGGGGTGAGGGTTTCAACATATGAATTTGAGGGGGACACAATTCATCCCATAACAGGGTAAAAAATGAAGATAGCTTTAAATGCAAATATATGTCTTAATACACATAAAATATCTATGGAATATTCAAGAGAAACCATTTACACTGTTTGCTTCTAAGGACAAGATCTGAATGGCTAGATGGGGAGGGGAAAGGGATGTTCTATTATATACCCTTTAAAAACTCTGAGTTTTGTATTGTTACTTATAATATGTATCAAAAGACTATACAAATGAAAATGTTTTAAATCAAGAAGTTGAATTGGCATCTAGAGTTTCAGACCATATCTAGCATTTAATGGGAAGACTTTTTCTCTGTTGATGAAGTAACTAGGCCTTATGTTTTTCAAAGTCAACAATTCCTGCCTGACGCTTATGTAATGGAAATAAAGCGACTGAAAACCAATGTTGTCACAAGATAAATGTTTCTTATTTTAATAATAACATATGGACATTTATTCATTTTTAGAGTCCCAGTTTCTGTGACAATAGCATTAACGAACTTTAATGGATAAGCTAATGTGTCCGTAGCTGACAGCTATTTTACAAATAGTAAAGTATACAACATAATGATGTATGCTCATTTAGGCTAAGATATATGTAATTGAGAAACATTTTTTTATATTAGTTACAGCTGAAATAGCATGTCCTTTATTGTGATGAGATGGGAAAATAAAGCTGTGCCTTCATAAATCTTAGTGTTAAGAGTAAATTTCCCAATATCTCTTGAAAAGTTGAAAAGATATAGACTACAGACAATAAGGGTGGTAACACTACACCTGAGGATGTTTTGAATGAGAATAATAGCAACTAGTAAAGTGGTACAATTCTTCAGCACTATGTATTTGTGAAGTGCTTTTACAAATAGCTCATTTATTTCTTACAACTACTCTTTGAAGCATAAATTTTGACTCGCATTTTATAAATGAAAATGTGAGTCAGTGTGGCAGGAAAATGGCCAGCATCAATTCTGAGTCTCTTGCAATTCACAGGCTGTTCATTTGGTATTTGTATCAAGAAATATTGCCAATTTACAGAAATTGGTCCAACATCAAATTGGCCAATGTGTCTTCCCAAGTACCAAGAAAATGTTTTTCAGGGATCAAACATGAAGTGAAAAAAGCACAAAAGAGAAGATAAATCTCTTACAGAATACCTGGTCACCTATTCAGTGAGTGATTATTAGTGATGATCACAGGATGCAAAGCATTTTCACATAGTCCATCTCTTTTTATCCTTATCATGGGAAATATGTAGGATGATTCTTATCACAAACCCTCAAAGACATTAATAATATAATGTCTTTAATAATACAAAACTTATCTTACTTTCCGCCTAATCTACTAAATATGTTAATACATATCCACAGATGACTTTAAAACCCTACAAAACAACAAACTTAAGTATGTGAGAGAATCTAATGACCAAGTAGTAACTAAACATGAAAAGGTTCTTCTTTACCGTAGGAATTAAATAGTCCACAATTTGCACTGTAGAGTATTACATGTCTCTCTCCAAGGTCCTGAGGACCTGACAGGGTCCCAGCCCGTCCTCTCAGCCCAGCATAATGGACTGACATGTATATTGAGACTATTCACGCCTTAACTATGGTCACCAGTTTATAAAGATCTGCATGTAATTGTAACTGCAGGAATTCACTTGAGTTGCCGGTGGATGCTCTTTAAGAAGAAAAAAAGATAAAAAAAATATGAACAATAAAATGGCAATAAATACATATCTATCAACAAATGAATCCAAGAAACAAAATAAACAAACAGAACAAAGATACAGAGACTCATAGATACAGAGAACATTTGGAAGGTTTCCAGGTGGGAGGTGACTTGGGGGATGGGTGAAAAAGGTAAAGGGATTAAGAAGTACAAATTAGTAGGTACAGAATAGTCAAGGGGATGTAAAGTAGAGCATGGGGAATATAGTCAAAAATATTCTAATAACTGTGTATGGTGTCAGATGAGTATTTATTGGGATAATCACTTAATAAGATATATATAGTCTCTAATCACTGGGGTGTACACCTGAAACTAATATAATATTGTATGTCAACTGTAATTGAAAAATTAAAATCCTATCTAACAATAGACAAACATGGTAATTAACCGTACCTCCGACACACTTCCCATTGGCTAATCAGGGCGATATGCAAATTAACTGCCAACCAAGATGGAGGCCGGCAGCCAGGCAGCTGAAGCGAACAGGAAGCTTGCTTGCTCCAGTGATGGAGGAAGCCAAGGTTCCCCGCCTGCCACTGCCGGCCTCTGAGCTGCACTCTAAGAAACAATGTTGCAATTATAGAAACTAAACAATCCCCAGAAACCTGCTTTCAGCCAGCCGGGCCTCAGAGCTGGAGTTGCAATAGTGTTTCAATTATAGAAGCTAAACAAACCCCAGAAACCTGCTTTCAGACAGCTGGGCCTCAGAGCTGGAGCTGCAACAGTGTTTCAATTACAGAAGTCAAACAAACCAGATACCTGCTTTCAGCAGCCGAGGTCTCAGAGCTGGAGCCGAGCCTCAGAGCTAAAGCTGGCTCTCAGCTCCAGTGACAGCCATAGAAGGTAAATAAATCCCAGAATTAAAAAAAAAAAGAAAAAAAGGAGAGGTTGGGAGCTTCAGTCACCCACCAGCCTGAAAACGGCCCTCAGCCCCTCACCCAGACTGGCCAGGCACCCCAGTGGGGACCCCCACCCTGAAGGGGGTGTGACCAGCTGCAAACAGCCATCATCCCCTCATCCAGGCTGGCCAGGCACCCAAGCGAGACCCCCACCCTGATCCGGGACACCCTTCAGGGCAAACCAGCTGGCCCCCACCCATGCACCAGGCCTCTATCCTATATAGTAAAAGGGTAATATGCAAACTGACCCTAACAGCAGGACTGGGAATGACTGGTCACCATGACACACACTGACCACCAGGGGGCAGACGCTCAATGCAGGAGCTGCCCTCTGGTGGTCAGGGCGCTCTCACATGGGAGGAGTTCTGCTCAGCCACAAGCCAGGCTGATGGCTGCCAGTACAGCAGTGGTGGTGGGAGCCTCTCCTGCCTCCTCAGCAGCTCTAAGGATGTCCGACTGCAGTTTAGGCCTGCTCCCCGCTGGCAAGTGGACATCCCCGAGGGCTGCCGGGCTGCCAGAGGGATGTCTGACTGCCAGCTTAGGCCCAATCCCCCGGGGAGCGGGCCTAAGCCAGCAGGTGATCATCCCCTGAGGGGTCCCAGACTGCGAGAGGGCACAGGCCGGGCTGAGGGACCCCTCTCCCCCCCGAGTGCACAAATTTTTGTGCACCGGGCCTCTAGTTAATTTAATAAAATGAAGAGAAATCTGAAGCAGATATAGCAAACTGTTAGTATCAATTTAATATTAACAGTACATATCTAAATGTGTGTTATGTTTTTCTATAACTTTATATGTTTGAAATAATTTCAAATTTTTAAAATAATAAATAAAAAAGAAAAATAAGAACAAAATGTGCATAAGGGTTTGTCTTTCAGAATATTTATCACAGTACTGTCTATAAAGGAAATAAAATAAACTCAATGTCCAACAAAAGGAATTGGTTAAAATAGTTATAGAATATTTAAACACTTCTGTAAACAACCTAAGTTCCATGAAGAATAGAACAGATAATTACTAGTAAATTGTGGTTTGCTCATACAATAGCATTGTGGCTTGCTCATACAATAGAATACTACCATAAAGATCATGAACTATAGTTTCAAGCAACACTATGGGTCAATCTAACAGACTTTTGATGAGCAAAAGGACCCAGGCTCAAAGGAGTATGTATTATATGATCCATTTATATGAAGTTAAAAAGAAGGCAAAACTAATTAATCGTGTTAGAAGTCAAGGCAGTAGTTACCTCAGTGAGAGAAGGAGAGACTGGTCTGGATTGGGGCATGGCACAAAGGAAGTCCTGGGAATGTTCTATAATTGACATAGGAAGTATGTGGACATAGGTGGATGCAACACAGGGGAACACTACACAGGTGAACACATATGTAAAAATTCACTGAGCTATACAAATTAAAATCTGTGTACTCTACTGCATAGTTAATACATTTAAAGTACTTTTGTAGAAGAATATTGAATTACTTGAGGAAATATTTATGATATATTGTTGAATGAAAGAAAAGTGGTTAAAGGGCAATAGGTGTAATATGATCCCCAAAAACATTATATGATTATGATGATTATGGTGTTAACCCTGAAAATAAAATGTTGTTACAGCCCATTCCACATTTTATGTGCATTTACATATTAACAGACTAGCTAGTCTGCAAAGATGACTACACTCCCACAATGAACTACACTTCCGAATATTCCTGCCTTGCAGAATCCCCTCCCACACTGAACCTGGGCTGGCCTGTGACTCCTATCAACCAGGGGAAATGTGGTAGACATTCCAGCCTAACCTTTAAGAGGCTCAGCAGTGCTGCTTCTTGTCTCTTGGATCACATGCCTTTAGGAACCTTGAACCGTCATCATGTGAGAAGTCTGGCTGTCCTGTTGGAGAAACCACATGGAGAGGCTATGCGGAGGTAGCATGTGGAAAGAGAGCCCCAAGCCTGCGTGGAGAGAGCGCAGGAGAGCGAGAGACGGGACCTGGCTCCCCACCCTTTCAGCTGAGTGCAGATTTAACCATCCCTCCAAGGCCTCATGGGACTGAACCGTCAGACCCTCCAGCCTCGATGATTGCAGCCCCAGCTGATACCACAAGAAGTAGATCACCCAGCTGAGTCAGTCAAATAATGAAATGGTTGTTGTAAACTACTAAGGTGAGGGGTGGTTTGTTACCCAGCAAGGGGTAACTGGCCCAGCTCAATGTCTGCGAAACTGTTCGCTAACATGCTAAGTTCACTGTCTACACTGCTTGTCCCGCACGCCCTCCATCCTCCTGTGCTCCTCATGGTGAACACTGCACCACCACCCGCAGGGTTGCCCAGCAGCCCCACAGGTGGGGAGGGGAAACTCGTTTGATTTTAAGCTGTGATACCAGTGTCATTCCATCCCCAGTACTCAGCCCAGGCCTAGCAATTGTGCTGCTCAAAATCCACTTATTGAAGGAGACAACGAATACATTCAATTCCACAAATTATTCTGTCTTCTCACACTTCCATTCCCCGGGCTGATTCTTTTACGCCCAACACTAGCCCATTAATAATTGATTCGCTTAACTCTTAGATGAAGCTGGAAGTCACCTTTTCCAAGGTGTCCTGCTGCTCCCCTCGCCCCAGCCTGGCCATTAAGGTCTCCTCCTCTGTGCTCTATGCATGGAGAGAGGCACGACAGCCCAATAAAAGCAGCACAGGCGGGCAGGTTGCAAAGCCTGCCTCTGCTGTGTGTTGAGGTAACCGTTTCTTTGAAATGCCTCCTAAGGCCTTCTCCCTCATCACCGGGCAGGTTTGTTTCCTGCAGCCTTTCCACCTTTGAAGCTCAGCCATGAGGGTTTTCACTCAACTAAGATGCCTGAGCAGGTGCTGCCTGGAACACAGAAGTCCTCGATGTGCTTTGAGCCGCAGGCTGACCTACTAGAGTCAGATAGTGAGATAACAGTCAAACCATTCACACGTGGAGAGAGAACAGGCTTTCTAAATTCCAAATTTTCAACTTACAGCTGCTCAATAGCCGGGCTTGGCTGATTTGAACTAGATAATTTGGGGTCTAGATAGTCCTGGGTGATTTCTGGTGGGGAGGGGCTTGCAGGGAGCTGGGGCCTGCCATGGCACACCCAGGTGGGGGGAGCTAAGTGGAGCAGGAGAGCCCCTGGGGTTGGGTCAGGTCAGAGCAGAGACATGGGAGACCTGGGGCACCAGCTGAAGCTGAGGTGAGATAAAGTTGGCTGGGAAAGGGTGGGGGTGGGGCACGGGATAGAGGAGTGGGTGAGTTGTAGAGACTTTAGCCTCTGATGGTGCTTAAAAACCAGACCTCAAATCAGGTCAGCTGCACACCTGCCAGCACCAGGGCCTGTGTAGCTCCCAAACAATCAGGTGGGACCTGCAGAGCCCCTACCCAGCTCATCACCCAAATACCAGGGCCGAGGGGTCACTCCTCAGCCAGTGGGAGCCAGGGTAGAGAGGTGTGTCAGGAGGAAACGTGAGCTCCTGCTTGAACCCAGGTGCATGTTAGGAACGGGGAGGGGGATGAAGGAAAGAGCCCCAGTAGGCAGCTGGATTTCAAAATCACTGTCTTACACTACAAAGGGCGGGGAGAGATGGAGCTACATGTCAGGAGCATGGTTACGTTGGTGCTGCCGTCAGCGGGAAGCTCACCCAGCATGAGATGAGCTTGGTCACAGAGGAGCTTTGGTTTTGCACGTCTTGAGTGTAGTGTGTCAGTTTCAACTCTGATTACCCAGACAGGCTGGGCGACCTTGATCGGGTTGTTAACCTCTCCAGGCCTTAGCTTCTGCATCTGTAATGTGAGGGTAATCGCCCTAAATGAGGACTAAATGATATAAAATCTTGTAGGAACAGTGCTGGAAGCAGAGTTGGCCCTGAAAAGGTGGCAGATGTGACTTGTCTCTCTCTGATAAGACCACTAAATTGTCATGGCTGGTTGTCTTCCCCATCTCATTGTCTAAGCATCCAGCTCACGAGACCAGGGGCAACTCAAGGACAGGAACTCCATCTTACTCAGTTTGTGTCCTGAGCACTGAGCCTACTGCTGGGCCCACGCTTGTTGAATGAATTTATCTGGAACAATACAGAGAAGCGGGCTTAAAGCTGGAGGCCTCCAGAAGGACTGGCAGGCAGTCTAGAGAATGAGGCTCCCCAAACTCATGTTGGCTTCCTGCCTCCTGAGGCTGCCTTTGTCCCCAAGGGTGGGGGTGGGTGGGGTGGGGAGGGGGGCTGGTCCTGCCCCTATGGTGCCAGAAACTGCCAACAGAAACCGGGGTCTAGTGCTGTGGGTCACCAGTCAAGGCAGGCCCGAGCCCTTACTGTTCACAAAGACTGTCAGATGTTAACGGCAGGAGGACGCTGGCCATCTGCCATTGGAACCTGAACAGCTGCCTGGCAGAGAGAGGCATACAGCCTGTTTACTGAGAGCCTGGAGGGGAAGCTTGGGGTCTAAATGAGTGAGGAGTCAGGCAGGAGAGAGCGATGGGGAGTCACTCAACGAGAGAGCATACGTATTGGCGCTGTGCATTGGCGCTGTGCATTGGCTCTGTGCCTGCAGTGTGCCCAGACTTTCTCTGTGTTATCTCTCCGCATCTTCAGAACAGCGTTCCTGAGAAGGTATGCCTACTCCCAATTTACAACTGAGAAAATGAAAGCCACAGAGTTCAAGTAATGTTCCCAGGGAACAGAGCCAGCAAGGGGTGAGCAGACAATGGGGGCCAGTCTGAGCCCACAGGGCCCGGCACACCCACAGACACGGGGCACCCTGGATCATACCCGTGCTTCCCACAGCGGTAGAACGCTCGCTCCCCAGCTGGGACATGCTCCTGCCGCTCATCTTTCTGACACGGCCACAAGTTGCCACATCTTCTCTTTTCAGTGCCCCCACCAAACGTGGACAAACATCTCCGATGAAATCAGACGGCAGAGGGTGGGAGGTGTTGCCCCGCCTCAGCCCAGCTCTGCTCTATGGAGCAGCTCTCTGACCTGCATTAGTTTTTCTGCCAAATGAGACTGGCTGACCCCTAAGGCCTCTGGCTCTAACAGGCACAATGCCGTGAGCTGCTACCCCAAGTGATTCCACTGCACAGGACCGTACCCAGCCTGACTGAAGATTATCAACCCCAAACGGGATCTGTTTTAAATGTCACACTAGGAACGTGTCCTTAGAAATAAATTTGTGTGATGAATGGCAGAGTCTGGCTCCCAGGAAAAGGAAAAAATAAAATAAACATGTCTCTATCGAGTGCAGGGACCTCAACGCTGACTTTGAACATCACAAAAGCTCGGCATGGAAAACTGGCGGGCCCTGAGGCTGTGCTGCCTACATACAGGGACAGGTGTGGCTTAAACGCGTGTGTTCCCTATTAGCAGGCTCAGCCTCCACCCAGAAATCTTGAAAATCTCTTCACTAAGTAGCCCCAACAAATGGTATTTTTTTTTTTTAATATATTTTATTGATTTTTTACAGAGAAGAAGGAAGAGGGACAGAGAGTTAGAAACATCGATGAGAGAGATCGATCAGCTGCCTCCTGCACGCCCCCTCCTGGGGATGTGCCCGCAACCAAGGTACATGCCCTTGACCGGAATCGAACCTGGGACCCTTGAGTCCGCAGGCGGACGCTCTATCCACTGAGCCAAACCGGTTCGGCGCCAACAAATGGTATTAACTCTATACATTACACGAACACTCCAGTCCACAGGGCAGCACAGTATAGAAAAGACTTACTAAAGGAATAAAACTTCCAAACCTAGAGATTTTATGCCACAGGCAAACCATGCTCTTTCCTGAGTAGAGCATCCATTCCTTCCAGAGCACTTCAATGTATCTTCTCCGTAATTCCCAGTGCATGACAGACAGATAAGCTGCACCCTCATGTGTGCAGGCCCCTCAGTGTGCAGCCCCTCAGTGTGCAGCCCTCAGTGTGCAGCCCCTCAGTGTGCAGCCCTCAGTGTACAGCCCCTCAGTGTGCAGCCCTCAGTGTGCAGCCCTCAGTGTGCAGCCCCTCAGTGTGCAGCCCCCTCAGTGTGCAGCCCTCAGTGTACAGCCCCCTCAGTGTACAGCCCTCAGTGTACAGCCCTCAGTGTACAGCCCCTCAGTGTACAGCCCTCAGTGTGCAGCCCTCAGTGTACAGCCCCCTCAGTGTACAGCCCTCAGTGTGCAGCTCTCAGTGTGCAGGCCCCTCAGTGTACAGCCCTCAGTGTGCAGCCCTCAGTGTACAGCCCCCTCAGTGTACAGCCCTCAGTGTGCAGCTCTCAGTGTGCAGGCCCCTCAGTGTACAGCCCTCAGTGTGCAGCCCTCAGTGTACAGCCCTCAGTGTGCAGCCCTCAGTGTGCAGCCCTCAGTATGTGGCCCTCAGTGTACAGCCCTCAGTGTACAGCCCTCAGTG
>NW_005871106.1:4367845-4484951 GCF_000147115.1 Myotis lucifugus
GCCCTCAGTGTGCAGCCCCTCAGTGTGCAGCCCCCTCAGTGTGGTGGCCCTCAGTGTACAGCCCCTCAGTGTGTGGCCCTCAGTACACAGCCCTCAGTGTGCAGCCCCTCAGTGTGCAGCCCTCAGTGTGCAGCCCCCTCAGTGTGCAGCCCCCTCAGTGTGTGGCCCTCAGTGTACAGCCCCTCAGTGTGCAGCCCTCAGTGTGCAGCCCCTCAGTGTACAGCCCTCAGTGTGCAGCCCTCAGTGTGCAGCTCTCAGTGTACAGCCCTCAGTGTGCAGCCCTCAGTGTGCAGCCCCTCAGTGTACAGCCCCCTCAGTGTACAGCCCCTCAGTGTACAGCCCCTCAGTGTACAGCCCTCAGTGTGCAGCCCTCAGTGTGCAGCCCCTCAGTGTACAGCCCTCAGTGTACAGCCCTCAGTGTACAGCCCCTCAGTGTACAGCCCCCTCAGTGTGCAGCCCTCAGTGTGCAGCCCCTCAGTGTGCAGCCCTCAGTGTACAGCCCTCAGTGTACAGTGTGCACCCCCTAAGTCTCAGTGTACAGCCCCTCAGTGTGTGCAGCCCAGGGCCACTGGAGAGATGGTGCTCTTGACAGCAGCAGACAGTTGGTAATTAAATCAATGCCCTTCATATCCAGCTCCAAAATGAACAAGACCCTGGGAAAGATAAGCAACCCAGTTACAATCTTTGAACGGGAGCAAACCAGTCTTTCTAAGCTAAATTCTTGGATTTTTTGCAGGTCAACAAGAATTTCCTACACTTCACAACCTCTAAAGGACCCATGGAAATTACTCAACAACTTAGAAATAGAGACTGAATGTGGATGATATCTTGCTAAATCAAGGGCCTCGGCACTATTTTTCCTCCTGGCATGTTAAGATCCCAAACCCAGCTCTAATTCACTGTCACCCAGGCACTATCAGTCGTCATCAAGTTTTCGGCCCCTTGATAGCACCTGTCTGGTGATCCGGGCTGATGGGCCAGCTGCTGTCCTGTCCCTCGTGCTGAGTGCAGGGGACAGCCTCCCCTCACCCCCCACTTCTTCTAATCCATCTCCTCCTCCTCCCCACAACCCAACTCATGCACACAATGCCAGGGTGACAAATGAGCAGTCAATTTAATTTCACTGCACTTGACAAGAACGCACACCAGATGGAAGGCCATAGAAAGTGCTGAGTGCCTTGGAAGGGGGGGTTGTTTGGGGGACTGTCACCATAACAACAGGCAAAGCACTGCTGAAGTTTCTATTCTGGTGCTGCCACTAATTACTATGAGTGTTTCCTTCGGCCCTGTGATCCGCCGGCCCCAAGCAGCCTGTTACCGGCAGATGGCTTATTTTCTTCTCTCTAGAAAGTTAGCCAAAGACCATACTTGTGCTTGGTTGTTTTATTCTTTTTTAAAACACTGACAGGCTTTAGAATGCCTTGTTTTTACATGGTATCGTAAGAGCTCAATGCCTCAAGATCCTTTCCAAACAAACACCACTCTGTGGAAATAAAAGGCAGGCCCAGTAGCATTAACCAAGTTAGTGTTTAAACATGTACAGGGCTAGATGGAGAGGCTACTTATGTACTTTCATGGTTAGAAATAGTTAATATGTCCCTCTATTGACCCCTCTGACAAGTGGATCCATCTGAAAAAAATTTTGGAAGTTAAGCTTTCCTTATTTATACATTAAAAGTTTTACTCACTAAGATTCAACCCAGAAAAGCTTAGGGTTGACATATAGCCAGCCACCTTTCAAACTGATACAGGATTGGATGGGTTTGGTGTGGCTCTGGGGGCAAAAGTGAGACTAAGTTCCATTGAGGATGACAACAATTCAATCTATTTTTTAAAAGCTATTTATATTAACTATGTTCCATAAAGGTTTGAAGGAGCTTACCAGATAATACATATAATGCTTAAGGATGAATAAATATTTAAGGGACTTGATGGTAGAAAAATAATAGATATGAAAATAATAAAATGAGAGTAAGAATAACATAAAAATGCACACCATATACCTCTGCACACTTGATAGAGGAAAAAAACCATATTACAAGATATTTGTTTCTTCCAGAAGCTAAAACAAACCAGATACTCACAAGAAGCTCAGCTGTTCCTGATGCCGGAGCCTGAGAAATGCCTCCTACCCCTTCTTAAGAAGAGGGGCTATTAAAGAAAAAATTATTAATGATGCTTGTTAAAGAACGTGAGTGGAATCATTCCGACTTTGTGATTGCCTTGTTTCATTTATTTCACTATTCAAAGGACTACAGGAATGGATGTTAGGACGGATGCAATGGGTTTTTGTGTAGGGAGAAAGATTGGGCTCAATTTCAAATACAACAAGGCAAAGTGGGAATTTATAGCCAAGGAACAGGGTAGGGGGCAGTAGATGGAAAATTACTAAGAGGAAACATCAGGGATTCTGCTACACTGACCTAACAGGATTCTTGTGGAAGGCAGGCCAGGGTGGTCAGCTATCTGCTGGGGAGACATTGGGAGATGAGGAACACCATCAATATCAAGAGTGATCAGATATCCAGGGCGGGAGATTCTGGCTAAACTGACTTAGAAGGATTCTTGCTAACACAGGACAATGCAGAGACAAACATAAAAGCCCAAAAGCCGAGGCCTAGTTGAAAAGGAAGTCGGAGAAGCCTGATCCGAGTTTGGTCAAGGAGAGTCTTTATCAGCGATCATGGCAGCTTTCCAATTGGAGCTGTCTCCAGGCGGTCCGCGTGTTTCTTAAAAAGCACCTCTTAGCCAGCTCTTATCTGAGGAGGCAAACACTGTGATTTACATGCACAAACCTCAGATGATCAAGCACCAGGAGGAACCTTCTGACAGGGACTGCTGTCCACAATGGGGCCCAGCGATTCCGAATGGAGGAGAGATGGAGAATGACTGTATCACTGAGTCATAACCAGCTGATTCTGGAGGCTGGAGAACTTGGGGAACCAGGGTTATACCACTTACACATAAAATAACGGAGGACAAGAAATAGTTTTAAATGTTAAGAACCTGATAGAGGTGAAGCCATGTGTGTGTGTGTGTTTTATGGTTTACATTTTATTAAAATAATTCGCTTGGTATAAAATTCACTCATTTTAAGTACACATTTTAATGATTATTATATTTGAATAGTTATGTAACTATCACCACAACCTTAAATTATTTTCATCATCACAAAAGAAAGCTCATCCCCAGCTCAAAGTGACCACCAATATACTTCTGTCTCTATGAATTTATGTTACCTGGACATTTAAAAATAAAATTTGTAAAATGCAAAAAAAAGAAAGAAAATAAACAATTTCAATCTTGATTGATTTTATGTTTTCCAAAAATTATAAATAGTTATGCTAAAATACAGATGGACCTCAAAAACATGACGCTAAGTAAAAGAAATCTGACACAAAAGACCACATGTAGTATCATTTCATTTCTATGAAATGTCTAGGTGAAGCCTAGTTTTAAATTCACAGTGCAGAGTCCTTGAGCCAGTGCGGATGCCCCATAAATGTTTGATGAATGGGAACAAGCACACACGAACATGCCAGCACCAGTCACGCTTCACGGCCAAGCTCAAATGTCACCTCTCTGGAGAAGCTGACCTCTCTTAGCCTGCCTGCTCTGTTCTCTGCTGTGGTAGGTCTGTGTGTCGGTTACTGCACTTAGCAGAGGGCAGTGGAGAGGGAGGTAGCATGGTCTACATGGCAGACCTAACACAGGCTGCATTCCAGGCCCTGCTCTGCCAGAAGATGTGACTTGGGGCAAGTTTCTTAACCTTCCTGAGTTTCCTCATTTGGAAAGCAATCATTCCTGCCCCTAGGGTTATTGTGAGCATAAAGTACATAAGAAGATGTCTACATTGAGCACATAGCACTCAATAAATAGAAGCTACTATCATGGCTGTGAGGACCACATCTCCATTTTGCTAGTAGACTAAACTCTCCTGGGAGAAAGGGAATGTATCTCGGATCTCTACTTTCTCCTCGCCCAGCACACACAGCTCCTGGCCCATGTTGGACGGTCAGTGAATGAATGAATGAGCAAGTGAGTGAGTGAATGAATGTTGAATCGACCTATTACCCATGGACACTCCTAGGGTAGAAGCAGCTCAAGTAGAATACCTCAGGCACTCAGTCTCTTTATGGTAGTAAACCCAAAGCAAACACCTTTTCCTGGCAGGTGATGGCCTCCCCCGAGCCAGTTCCTGGAGACCTCAGGACACTGAAACCTCCCAAGTTGTCCTAAACCAAAGGCTTTCTGCCAAAAACAACAAAAAGTTTTGGCTTCTGTTTTGTATTTCAGTGATGTTTGTTTTTCCCATGGCTCCCATGACCTTTCATAACATCTGAAATGTGATATTCCCAGATTTACTCATCCCTCCTACTTAAAAAAAATGAGAGAATAACGTTACTTCTACTCTAACTGTGCTTTGTGTAAGCTTAGTAGTGACAAGATGTGTGTTCATTAACTATAAACTGGTGGTTCTCAACTGGGGCTGGGGTGGGGGTGATTTTGCCCCTCAGGGGATGTTTAAGCCTGTCAGGAGACATTTTTAGTTGTCGTGACTGTGAGGAAAGGAAGTGCTAGAAACCTCTAGTGGGCAGAGGCCGGGGATGCTTCTGAACATCCTACAATGCACAGAACAGCCCCACGGCAAAGAATGATCTGGCTCAAAATGTCAATAGTGCAGAGGTCAAAAAATCCTACTATAGAGTAGAAGAAAAGTATTCACTGTTGGAAGATAATTTTCTTTTTATTGTCTACAGTTTTACACATGTCTCCTTTTTCCCCAATTGACCCAGCCATTCCAACTCCAGGCAAGCCCCCACAGCCCCAGTGTCTGTGTCCATTGGTTATGCTAATATGCATGCATATAAGTCCTTTGGTTGCTCTCTAACCCCCCTCCCCTACCATTTGTCTGTAGATCGATCTATTCTCTTGGAAGATAATTTTCAAAAAAAGATACAATCATGACTGTCATGCAGATAAAAAAAGGAACCCATGATAAAGATTTTTTTAAACTCATGAGAAAAGCAAATCTTAAAGCTATTTCAAAAGATAATCCGCAGAACAAATTTATAAATCATGTATATTGAAATTAATATGAAAACTGAGGCAAAACTGGTTTTCCACAGTGAGGGAAGGAAGGAAATTGAACCTCCACCAGACAGGACATAATTTGCATCTCTATCAGTCACAGACACCACACAGAATGGTAAAACAGTTCCACAGAACTTGGATCACGGGGAAGGAGGGTGTGCTATGGACACTGAGGGCCACCTGATGTTTGTCAGAATTAAATGTTTGCCGGGCCAAGCATTTGCAGATTAAGGACTAATTCGAAGAAATGTTTCAACATGAGAGCATTGAAGTCAGTTCTTGTTCCAAACAACAAACCCACAACCAAAAGATTCCTAGATGCTGAGATTCTAGGAATAGTTTCCTGAGACTGAAGCCCATGGCCTTATAGGGGTGCAATTCAGCAAGGGTTGGGATGCGCAATTTCTTTAAAGGGTGCAGGCTTAGAAATTCTGCCTTGATCTACTTCCTGCCTCATGTCTCTACCATGTCACAGGGGACATGACCTCATCTGGTTGTTTAGAGTGGAGTGTCTGGAACTTCAATGTGCATATGAATTACTCGGGATCTTGTGAAAATGCAAATTCTAATTGCATGATGTTTGATGATTGGCATTTCTAACACACTCTGGGGTTAAACAGGCCAATACTGCTCATTTATGAAGACACTTTGAGTAGCAAGTGTTAGAGAAAATAAATTTCTTCATTTCAAGGTTAGAAAACCAAACACACAAACTCCACGAATAAGTGTGGTTGCAGACCTCACCAGTCTCCTGAGCTGAGAAATAAGCCTTTGAATGTCTGCAAACACTTGAAGCAGCAAAATTTGCAAGACACAGAACCAGCCCAGAATTCTGGGGTTTCATCTGGGTGTGGAAGACTAGCGCAGAGAAGAGGGGAGGGGAGAATGCTGGTAGAGAAAAAAGGCTTAAAGGAAAAGGATTTCTGAAACTGAAAGTCCTTGGAATTTTGATGAAATTTAGCTTTAAATCCTAGCTCTAGGAATCATCTCTCTCTTTATACCCCTCAGAGACGCAGCCTTTCACCTGGGTAATCAGCAACCCCGGAGGCAGCAGAGGACAGTAGCCTGGACCTGTCTATGGCCGAAGGGTCTGATCTCTGACAGGCTAAAGACAGCATGACCTAAATTATGTTTCAGTCCCTGAGCCCTAAGGTGGAATGACTCCCTGGTTACTTTCCCATGAGACCAGACAGAGGGACACTGGAACAGACATCAGAACTGTCCAAGATTGAAAAATGTTTTATTACCCTTACCTCACCTCCAACCAATCAGCTCCCGGCAGGACCCCCAAACCCCTAACCCACCGTATCATGTGACTTTTGTCCTATATAATCTGTAACCTACACATGATCATTAGCTTCCCAATCTCCTGGCTGGCACCATTCATAATAAAATAGCCAATATTTCTCCACTGCAATTCTCGGTGTTTGGCGTTTGGCTCTGCTAGGGCTTGGTGGGTGAACTGTTTCCGTTTTGTAAAACTTCAGAAAGTATAAAGTGAAGAGGGAGTGTTGACCTGGGATGGCTTACTCCTCAGCAGAGCGAAGGAATAAGGAACAAAGAGTCAGACTGGGAGCTGGGAGGCACCTTGTCAACCTCGGCCACGTTCACCTGGATGGGCGGGGGTCCTCGGCACTGATGATGATATGGTCTCAAAGAACTTCTGAGTGGAGAGCATCACAGACGTGAAATTTGTCATAAATAAACAGTGAACCCCTGCTCCTGCCCCCCCACCCCCAGAAAAAAAAAGATGTTACTTTCAGGCATCAGAGAAGCATTTTCCTTAAGAAGCAAGCGTGTGGGCCTTCTCTGGAGAACAGATACACTGAAGGTGAGTTGGGCAATGTTCTGGCCCAGTGGCAGGACCCTAACCTCTGTCTCATCCAGAAGATCATGTGGGGCCTGTGGTTGTCCAAGAGATTCGACTTACAGACAAGTACTCAGCTAGAGAAACGGAGGATGAGTCTACTTCAGCCTTTCTCCTTGCAACTTCCCTCCTTCCAGAAGTGGCCTCCAGGGAGCAGCGAGGAGGCTTCCTCCAACCCTGATGGCAGCTATTGCCACTGGTGTGAGCCGGAGGCAGCCAGAGGAGCTCTTAGAGGGGGAGGATGGGATTGTATTCTCTATCGGGTACACCAGAAGTCACATCTGAAGCTGCCAACTAGACCTGCACACTGTTCAATTAATCAAACAAGGAGACCATTGGACTGGGGTGGCTCCAAAGCCTTAGCAGCCTATCTTAGCAAACCAAAATCAAAGCCTTCAAATGCCTCACGGTTATAAAGTCAAAACTCTAGAGACAACCAGTCACAAAAAGCCCAGTAGGCTTTAAGCTATCGCCAATCAAGAATTGCCTTACTTTGCTTCAGCACTTTCTCTACAGGTCTTTCCCTTGGCTCCTACTGCCAGAGCTCTAACCACTTCCAGTTGGGAGCTGCCCCATTCAAACAGATTTTTGCTTGAATAAACTCTTAATTAAATTTTTAGTATCCCTCAGTTTATCTTTCAATTACAGAAACCAGAAAATTCATGCTTCTTGCAATGTATTTTATTTTGGAGGTGCAGTGTATATAGTCTTTGTTCTATATGGTTTTTCCTTTTATTTTTAATGAAAAGTCGATTTTTTTTTCAGTACAAACAATAACTTTGGGGTGGCTAACCAAATGTTGCATAATTGAGAGAACCTGCTGTAATGTGTAGGTAGAATGATTTACAGTTAGGACAATTATTCACAGTAAATTGATGCATGAAAGTAACATTTTTTTGGGGGGGTCACTATTTATTTGTGACAATTCTCACATCTGTGATGCTCTCTAGTCAGAAGTTCTTTGAGACCACATCATCAACCAAGGACCCCGAGTCCATCCAGATGAACGTGGCCAAGGGTGACAAGGTGACCGGCAGGTTCAATGGCCAGTTTAAACCTATGCTATCGGCTGGGCTATTCCCAGGGAGGGCGGGTCAGATGACTCCATTCTCTGACTGGCCAAGGCCACAGCATGACAACATCGTCTGAAAGTAACATCTTCTAGAAACATCTTGTTTCACAATCATTCCACTACTTGCTTAGGTAATTCCTTCCCCCAAAGACAGTTCAAATATAAACTTGACCTCACCCACCACTAAATCACACAAACATCAACTTAGTGAAATATGAATTGAGAATTTTTGTCACTTTGCTATATATGTTGGACTGGCGACCTAAGCATTTTCATCAAAGGCACTAAATCAAAATTAGTGAAATATATCTGTTTACAGTGTGATTATAAAGACTCTAAAAAACCTGAGTTTATATCTGTTCAATTAATAATTTGCTGGATTTAAATATTCAAAAACATTTTTCTTTGGGCACATTCATGAAGTTTGGAAATAGTTGGATTCTTTAAGCTGTAATAAGTAAGTAGGTTACTTATTACACTGGTCAGGATGTTATAGTAACTTTAAGCAATTGAACTATCCTAGGAGGGGCTGAGTAAGGCTAGAAATGCATTGAATCTCAGAAGGAAAACATTAGTACAAGCCATTTCAGGCCAAAGTCATCAGCGGTGGCTTAACCGTGTCCCAGGCACACTCCTGAAGGGAGAGCTGCTCCAGGGCCTCTTTCCACCACACCTTTACCACTCCTGAGCTCGACAACACAGGCTGCAGGTATGTTTAGTGAAGTGGCTCACACAGGGGACTCACTCCCCAGGGGCTACTGAGAAGCCACTTGTATTCTGTTGATAATCGCAGGGTTTGAGATTTACAATGTACTCATCTCTCAGTCAGCCTAATTCCAAACAAGAGCTTCCTTGAGAAATTTCCTTGAAACTAAAAATGATCCTTTTCCTGGGTCTACAAATTATAGTTCTCCATTCCCATGTCAACACAATTATCTTCCTAAGAGTCACATATGTCAACACTCCCCTCTGCATCCTCCAGCTCAAGTCTTAAATGCTTTCAGGAAAACCACACTTAAATGAATAATCTGAACCCTACTACCACACCAGGGTAAAATGGAAGCTAACTTGCTTGTCAAGGGAAGATACAGAGCTTTTCATAACAGTAAGGCTAAATGCCATATTATCACCCTCAATTCAAAACTTATTTTATAGTCCCTCTTCAAGCTCCTTACGAATATTTGAAGAGACCCTCAGTCCTTAGCTCATATATTACAGTACAGAAATGTGTTATTTGCACCACAGGCATAGACTGCCTTTTATGTGAGTGGGAGGGGTAGAAGGGTAAGGTATACATCACTAGATAGATGTTCTTGACAAGCTGTGTGAAATTGGGCAAGTCTCTTAACACTCCTAGATCCCCTTTATTATAATATGAGTGAGAATCTGCGTTTACAAATGGACAATGGCCAGACCATATATAAAAATAGAGTTCTGACCCAAATCTGCAGCAACTAGCCAAGGAAACAACCCATCATATATAATAACCAGCTCAGGAAGCCAACACACTATCAACTACAAGGTTAGACCTATAGGAAGTGAGACCGCTACCTCTAGTCAATAGTCCAGAAAGCCAAACAATAACCTCTGTAACAATTTTGGCCCCCAAATGGCCAGGACTTGATTAATCACTGACAGCTTTTCTGATACGTGACATCTCCCCTCCCCCCTACGTGATACAACATGGGTGAAACCTACTGAGTGAAAGAAGCCAGGAACAAAAGATCACACATTATATGACTCCATTTATATGAAGTGTCCACAATAAGCAAACACGTAGAGACAGAAAGCAAATTAGTGGGTGCCAGGGAACAGGGAGAGGGAAGAATTGGAAGTGACTTCTAATAGGTACCTGCTTTTCTTTGGGGATGATGGAAATGTTCTGGAGTTGGGTAGTGGTAATGGTTGCACAATATTGTGAATATAGCAAAATCCACTGAATTGTATAGTTTAACATGAGGAATTCTATGTTATGTGAATTTTATCTCAGTAAAAAAATAAATAAATTAAAAATTAAAAAATGCAAAGAAAAAATGCAGGGAATTTTCCCTGACTGCAATCAGAAAAAAAAATGAGGCTGAAGAAGAAGCCAGAGATTCAAGGCATGAGAACTGCTCAGCACACTGTTGCTAGTTTGAAGAGGGGGAGAGCAGATGACGAGGAATGCAGGGAGCCTTAGGGAACTGAGAGAGGCTCCCAGCTGACCGCAGGGAAACAGGGACCTCAGCACTACAACCTCAAGGAACTGAATTCTACCAACAACCCGAACAAGCTGGAAGTGGGTTCATTCCTCAAGCCTCCAAAAGGATTGTTACCCAGCTGCTCCTTGATTTCGGCCTTCCCTTCTAAGCAGAAGATCCTGCTGAGCCACGCTGTACCTGCATTTCTAACTACAGAACTGTTCGATAAGAAGGGGATATTGTTCTAACCGCTAGATTTGTGATAATTTGTCATAATAGCAATAAAAACACGAATACCTTTGTTATACACTGAAAAGGGGTTTGGCTGGACATGTCAACTGTGCATCACTTTATACAGGGACTGAGAGCACATGGATAAGGGTGTCAAAGGACGGGGAAGGGCAAGAAGACGAAGGAGCATAAGAGGGATCCCCAGGAACTGCTTCTTGCAGTGGCTGAATGGAAACAGGAGGAGGAGCCATGAGGCACAAGGAAGAGGGGAATCGTGATGGGTAGTCCTCCCTGGAGGCGGGAGCCTGATGGGCGTACTCTGTGGCAGTGGGGAGCCAGCCCTTCACAGGGTAGACCTTCTGTTCTTAACAAATTTCCCGGAAGCCCCTATGAGAGCTGGTGAAATTGTTGTTTTTAAAGTTGAAGGATGAACCCGACCAGTGTGGCTCAGTGGTTGAGCGTTGACCCATGAACCAGGAGATTCACAGTTTGATTCCTGGTCAGGGCACATGCCCCGGTTGCAGTCTCGATCCCCAGTGTGGGGCGAGCAGGAGGCAACAAATCAATGATTCTCTCTCATCATTGATGTTTAGCTCTCTCTCCCTCTCCCTTTCTCTCTGAAATCAATAAAAATATTTTTTAAATAAATAAATTTGAAGGCTGAGACATTCCAATAGTTCGCAGAGTAATCAAAGTTCATGAAAAAGATAATGGAGACATCACAGTTCTGACAGAAGAAGATAACAATGCAGTTGATGATAGATGCTTGTACAAACAAGGCAAGGACTGACTTAAAAGGAAGGACATGGTGGGAAGAGCCAGAGGGTTGTTGAACATATGTTGCTATGGTCACCGTAATAATGGATGACTATATAAAGTTCAAGTATGCTCTTGTGGCTGTAATGGGGGCATCTGTGTTACTTAAATGTGAATCCTAAAATGAGAAACAGTCCCTGGAACCAGATTGAAATGAATTGTGTTGAAAAGAGGGAAAAAACTAATATATTTGAAATGTTCCACTTTCTGTATAAAAGGAAACAATGTGGAGATGTTTTTTGTCTTGTCCAAATAAATGATTCATCAGCTTAAAAAAAAGAAGAAACTCGTTATTTTGGCAATGGTTTTAGTCTCAGACAACAGAATCCATGCTAGCTAATATAAATAAAAGAGTGTTCTTAAAAGTCTAAGGCAACTTAAATGACTGTTGGGAAAGGCAAGGAAACAGACTCTAAGGTGAACTTTCAGAAATAACTCCACAAACCACACTGCAGAGTCAGTCCTCCTCCAAAGGACCCTGCCCACATTGCCAAGGACCTGCCAATGGGGAAGCCATACCCAGCTGCTGGTCTCCACACCTTCCTGCCTCCACCAGCACAACTGATGCCTCAAGCCCCACCTGTCTACCATTGTCTCAGTTTCAAAGGGCACTCGGCTGAGAGAGCGTCTGATTGGTGAAACCTAAATCTCATCTGGAAACGGTGGCAAGGGAATATGGAAAATGTTGTTTGTAGCTTTCTTCTCTCTGCCAAGAAGGTATGCAAAGAGGGGAGTGGAATGAATGTGGCAGGAGCCAACCCACTGTATCTTGCACAGAAGGCGGGAGGGGTGGTTAGGTTAGTGGTGTCAGATGATGCTGAGACGACAACAAGTGCAATGAAAACTGAAAAGCATTTCTTGAATGCAGTGATCACTGGTTACCCAAACAAGAGCTGAACCAGTGCCTTCACAGAATTGGAGTGTTGAAGAGTGAATGCACAGGAAGGAAATGAGGCCAGCAAAAACAATCAAGAATTTTGAGAAAATTGGCTGTGAAGAGAGTGGCAGCAGCTTTGGGGGTTGGGGGAGAGAAGAGGGTTTCCTTTCTTCTGACTTGGATTGGTTTGATGTGCAGATATTTAAAAACTGATTGCAAAGAGCCCTTTGGGAGAGAAGAGTTGAATATAAAAGATAAAAGGAATAATGCAAGGAAGAAAAACAAGAATGCTCCAGGGTATGACGTTGAGATGGAGGGAGGGGTAAGGGCAGGCGGTGCCCAGAGCACAGGTGGGGAGTGGACCTGTACTTGGAGGAAGGTTGGATTCTCTCTGGAGAAAGATCAGAATGAAGTTTAAAGGAGGTTTGCAGAGATGGTAGCAGACAGACAAGGGCATATCCATCTGGTGGCTTCTATTCTCTCCATGAAGTGGGATGCTTAGGCATCTGCCAAGATGGCAGAGGAGTGGGCATCTGAGACCGAGGAGAGGTAATGTTTGAAATGATCATCTGGCAAGTGAGGTGACCAAAGAGATATATAAGAGCAGAGGCAGCTTTGTGATCCCACGAAGCCTGATGATCCCAGTGTGTGGTGGGGCCAAGGGGCTCTGGTGTGTAACACTTTCAGAGCAGAGGAAATATATATGATATTTTAATTTTATAATTAATATTTTTATTTTATAATATTTTATATACTAGAGGCCTGATGCACTAAATTCGTGCGAGAGTAGGCCTTCCTTCCCCTGGCTGCTGGCACCAGCTTCCTTCTGGTACCTGGGACCCAGGCTTCCCCACAGAAACTGATATAGTAAATGCATGTTGTTTTAAACCACTAATTGGTTACACATCATAAAAAATAAATAGAAGGAACCTCCTATATACTTCCGTTTCCGGCCTATTATCTTCCTTTCCCTGCTGATAGCTCTCGCAGACATGGTAAACGTTCCTAAAACCCGCCAGACTTTCTGTAAGAAGTGTGGCAAGCATCAACCCCACAAAGTAACACAGTACAAGAAGGGCCAGGATTCTCTGTATGCACAGGGAAAGCAGCGTTACGACAGGAAGCAAAGTGGCTATGGTGAGCAGACTAAGCCGATTTTGCGAAAAAAGGCTAAAACTACAAAGAAGATTGTGCTGAGGCTTGAATGCGTTGAGCCTAACAGCAGATCTAAGAGAATGCTGGCTATTAAGAGATGCAAGCATTTTGAATTGGGAGGAGATAAGAAGAGAAAGGGTCAAGTGATCCAGTTCTAAGCTTCATATTTTGTTTGATTACATGACAATAAAATCATGGTATGTTCACTTCAAAATAAATAAATAAATAAATAAATAAATAAATAAATAAATAAATAGGATATGTAAACATAAGGATAATAGCATTTGCTTTGCCAGGTTGATGTGAGGATAACACAGAGAAATGAGAGTGGTCACCACAATGCCAGGCACGAGTGGCCACTCGCTCCTACTAGGGAATCTTACAGCCCTAGTAAGAAGTGACTCACTCCAAATCAGGAAGAGGAAAGCAAGAGAGTAATATTTCACCTGGATTTTGAATAATTCGCAGGATGTTGCTTTATGGGGAATGAAAGGAAAATGAACTCAGAGCAAAGGTAAAGAGTCAAAAAAGTGAATGATGTGGGCAGGGATCCCAAGTAAGATCATGTAGATTTCAGTGGGAAATGCAATGAGAAACCTAACAATGTAGTTTGGGATAGGTTGTAGAGTCCTTTGATCATTAAGCTAAGAAAATTTTAATATTTTAAATTAAGCACATTTCCCCCCAAAATTAAATTTGAAACTAGGGCATTTAATCAGATTTAAATTCCAACTTAGCAATTGTAGAGTACATTATAAAAACTTAAACCTTATGCTTTTTACTCAGATAAAATTGATGTTTAAATGATAGCAAAAAATCAAAAGAAACTTTCGTACATATCCCTCTGTCCACTGTGAGACTGTGTTGTGTGTGTGTGTGTGTGTGTGTGTGTGTACGCGCACGCGCATGCTATGGGGAGCATCTCTCACACCTCCAGCTGCCCAGAGTGTGACTGAGTGAGGGACCCAGATGCTCATCTGTGAAATCCACTGCTGAGTTTGCACCCAGGCCTTAGTTTTCCAGATCTGCTGTCTGCCCATAACTGACAGACTGAGCCCAGCAGGACACGAAGTGAATCTAATGGGCAATTCTAGCTCAAGTTTTGGCACCAGCCTTGCTGAATTCCCCTGAGAACTTCAAAATAGTCTGGAAGCTTCCATCCACCTCCCTCCGTCCTCCCTCCACTTGTGCTCACACCTGTATTGCAGTCTGGTGGCTCTTTCTCTCCCAGCTCCCTCCCCATTACCACTCACAGGCCTTTCCCCTAATAAGTTTCTTGCGCAATTAACCCTGCCATGGCATCTGCTTCTTGCAGGACCCAGAATAATGCAAGCAGGGACAGGAATGGTTTGAGAAAACAGGCAGTAAGATGGGGATGTGGGACTGGCCCAACCGTGGTGGTGTTTATTCATGATCAAATTTTTAAATGTATTTTATCGGCTTAGAAATATAATAATAATTTAGTGTATATTAAAAGAAACAGATATAACTTTCCACACATACTGTCTCAAGTACAAATTATGCACAAATCCATGCAGTTCTGCACAAATTCTTCCAGCTTAATAGATACTCCCTTAGAGTTGAGTCCAAATCAAGGGTTCTCAAAACTGGTCCTTTCCCCCTTTGTTTCCATTATAATATCCTGTTTCATTACCATTTCTGATAAGGAAGATGTCCTGAGCAGTTACTATGCACTATTTATTCACTGACTAGTAAATTTGTAATCTAGTTATCTGGCCATAGCCCTGGGCACACATGGAGAGTAATTATAGTTCAAAGGAGTAGGTGATCAATGCCAAGTGAGCAGTTGATCAATAAGGGTGCTAGTAGTACCTCCTCCCTGCTTAGCCAGAATTTTCTGCCAAGTAGTTAATCTGTAAATAGACTCTTAAATATATTCAGGGCGTTCCTATTCTTAAAGCACTATGGTATTTTGATTATATTATTCCCTTAAATCAAAACTTTGCTTTGTCCACTGATAAAAGTCCAAAGTCCTTAGGCTGAAATTTCAGGTTTTCTAAAACCAGATGCCTATTTCTCCTTCCAGGCCTAATTTCTATTGTCTTCTGCAATCCAAAGACTCCAACCAAATAGAACTAGTCAATATTGTCTGCACATTCTTGGCATCTTTCTGCCCCAGGGCTTCGTTGATCTTTCTCACCACTCCAAGGCCATCCTCTCTGCCTCAGAGGCTCCCTCAGGGATAATATTTAGAACCAACTTGAGGTGAGGTGACCATAGGGAAGGGGGCGGCCCCCGCAAGTCAGTTGGTTTGGGATAATTAACATAAAAACACATCACTCATAAGACCTCTTTCCTTGTTTCATTCTCCTGCTTTCTTACTCTTTCTCGTCACATCTTTTTAATCATGATTTTTAACAACGGTCATGTGAACATACCTTGAAAACTGCTTACATGTTCTTAGGGAGGATGACTGCTCCTCTTGCCTCCAACACCCCAAATACCACCTGCATGTGTTCAGCCTGCTCTATCTCTGCCCACTGAGAGGCCCCTCCTTCACGCCCAGCGCCTCCCCTCCCCCACTGGATTCCCATGGACTTTCTTGTAACCAGTAATAAGCTAATGTGGTCTTTCACTCATACACATATTCTTAGGTATTTGGGTTTCTCTCTCTTTGGTTCTTTGAGGGTTGAGATTTCACTTCAAAGGCTTCTCTGTCCCCACATCTCCTAACAGAGGGTTTTGCCTATAGTACATGGTATTGATTCAAAGGTGTGGACATAAAAAAAGGCCACATACTAAATCTGATAAGCTAAGGGGAGGCCTGCATGGAGGGCCTTACAAACTCAAAAACCTAAAGTAACTACATAGGATGACCTAAAATTAAAACGTCCTAACTAAAAGCAAGTCATGGCAAGTAGTCATATCCTAGGCTGCTATCCTTACCTTAAGTAAACCTGTCTATTGTCATTTTTGCATATAACATAACATGCCTTTGGAATGTCAGAGTACAGTACAACCTTGATATAACGAACTAATTCGGGCGAGGGGGTATCCTTTAAAGCCTAAAGTCTGTTCCATAATAAAGTTTCCGAATGAGATGTTAAAATATTGACAAATTAGTTTACCTATTTTTACTTATGTAAACACATTTGTGTAATTAAATTTAAGTATGTACAAAAAGTTTAATTTCACAGAAAAGTTATATGTATTACTGTGATTTTAAATTTATACTGAATAGGTCTAGTAAATGCGTGCATTCACCAGTCCCCTGGAGTAAACAAATGCACTGGGTAGTCGCTTAGTGCCTGTAGGAACATCTGCCGGCCAGTGTTAAAACTGCTGAAGAAAGTCATGCCAGAGGCAATAGAACCAATTACTGCTCCAGATGCCATGTGATCATGTGCTAATCACTTGAACATTGTTTATGAACAGTAACTCTTGGATTTAAATATGTAGACTACAGTTGTAGCTATGTAATATTTATATCAGCAAAATTACTATAGTATCTTTCCAACATATAGCCTACTCACTAAAATTTGTTAAAAATAACAGTGAATAAATAACAAAAAAGCAACCTGTTAATTCAATTATAAGCATATCTTGGTTCAAAGCATTTTAAAATTAACAGGGTGTTAATTTTCACATATGATATATGGATTGGAAATTTTGTCCATTAAATATGAAGCCTGCTAAATCGAGGTCTTCAAAATCAAGGATTTACTGTAATACCCTTTTTCCAGACTCCTCAGGGCACAACCTCCCACCAGAGCAAGAGAACACGAAACCCCTCATTATTAAGGAGATATGCACCCCTATGGGGTTTTTTTTTAATTATTGAATTGACTTGAGCAAGCAATAATTTGGGTATCTCAAAACAGCCTGAATTCACCCAAGAGAATCATGGAAAACCAGTGAATTTTATGTAGCTAGGTTTTGTCTTTGGCAGGAAGGTTTCCAAGGTTTCAAGGGAACAGCACTGAACTGTAGGTATAGAAAGGTCAGCAACAACAAATTCTTATCATTATTTTAAACCCAAAATCTGTGGACCTTTGTGAAAGGAGCCTTTGTTGAGCTTTTTCTTTAAACAGGCAGTTGCTAGCAGGTCACCTTCTTGTGATTCCCTTGCCCTCCAAAGGATGCTTCATAGGCTACATAATGATGGTTAAGTTCTCCCAAAGAACAGGCCATGACAACATTAAATGGCTTATTTGTTTTCTGCACTTGTTTTTGTTACCCTCCAAGTCCCTGGAGAATCAAGGGCAGCCTTTCTGCTGCTCTGAGAAATTATTCTGTCTAGAATATGTGATCACACCCCAGAACAGGTGCCAAAAGGAAGATAACATGCCAGGTGTCCACCCAGGCAGCAGGAAGTTGGCCAGAATGCTGCATCTTCTCATTTAAAAGACCCCAAACCGTATATTGATCCTGAACTGGTTTTCTCAGCAATCCCACTCTTCGCAGAGCCTAGAATTCCAGAGTGCTGGAAAAACTTTAAATCTTGCAGTTCATCACACTCATTTTTCAGGCTGGGATTCAGACTGCCTGACACACAGCCAGGTTAAACAATAGCCCCATCAATTCTTTGCTAACTAGTGGCAGATCCAGTTCGAGAAGGAACCCGGGTGAACACAGGTGTTTTACCTAGAAACTAACAAGAAAAAATGATCCTACTCATTCTAATACTCTGTGTTATTTCAGAGCCTTGGATGAAGACATTTCATTTCAGAAATCATAACCCACTCCCAGTTCATTTCAAAGATAACTTGGGGAAGATGTGAACCAAGTAACTCTACCATAGAAAAGTATATGGAATTTGTCAAATGCAGGAAAGTGAGGGTTGGAATACTCACTGAGTCAGATTCCAAATTTTTCATCCCAAGAAATTAGTTGAGAATAAAGAGCAACATTTTTTTTAAGAGCGACATTTTTACAGATATACATCACAGAACTGTCTATTAAAATAACCTTGCCGGTTGGTGTGGCTCAGTGGTTGAGCATCAACCTATGAATCATGAGGTCACAGTTCAATTCGTGGTCAGGGCACATGACCAGGTTGTGGGCTCGATCCCCAGTAGGGAGTATGCAGAGAACAGTCAATCAATGATTCTCTCTCATCATTGATGTTTCTCTCTCTCTCTCTCTCTCTCTCCCTTCCTCTCTGAAATAATAAAAATATTTTTTAAATAAAATAACCTTAAGACTACTTGGCTATCTTTAAGGAGGTTAATTACATGAGCAGGTTTCCATGATCAGTTAGATTTTTTCCCCAAATGCATTTGTAAGTAAGCAACTTGGAGCCAAATGCATTTGTAAGTAAGCAAGGCCTATTTGACTACAAGATCAGAGAACATCAAGGCCTATTTGACTACAAGGTCAGAGAACAATGGTTTTTTAGGCCTTTCCTGAGTCCTCTCTGGACACCAGGAGGCCACCACTGCAGGAATGAGGGAGAGGTCCGTGACCTATAGGAAAGTGGAATCACAGAAAAAGCATGGGGCCTTCAATTCCTACTCTGACTCTTGCTAGCCCTTTGGACAAATTCCTTACCATCTTTTAACCTTAGTTGCTCTCCTGAAAAATGGACATAAGAGCAACTAACCCATGGGCTAGCCTAAGGATAAAACGAGCAGAATGTATGTAAAGCTCCTAGCATTGTGCCTGGCACTGAACGGGGAGGGACTCAGTGAACTATCCTTTCACCTCCCCACCGTCCTGGTACAGTCAGCCCTGCATAAGGACCTGAACAGCCACCCCTTTCCCTGGATTAATATGTTTCTTCCCCAACACCCCCAGTTTACTAGCGGTGCTCCGAGCCCTTCACCCCAGCGAATCCTGCTATCCATGGTACTCAATCAAACCCATCTCCCCAACTTCAGCTAGGTATTAGAAAGGAAAAATATCTCATTGAATTGAATTACACTCAATAACTATAAGTTTAAGAATCCTCTGGGCAGTATGTAGATTTTTGAAAGAAGTTGTTCAATAACCAAGTTGAATCTCAAAGTCATTGAATTACAGGCATGATAACTTAAATCAAAAGAAATTCTTGGGACAGTGTTAAGAGAAGCCACTCTGATGGGCAGATCCAGTCCTGCCTCCGAGCTTGCTATAAATCATCAACCACGTATTCTTGCTTTTCACATCTTCTTCTAACATTTCTCTGAAAACTACCTCTTTCCACCCAATTTTGGTTTTCAGGGCCCAGGAGTGGAGATCCTGCAGATAGGGTTAGGGGGCACTGCTAAGACCTTGATGGTAGGGGTCACTTGTAATTCCTGCATAGTCAGGCAATATATGATCTACTCTTCTTCTGGGCAATCATTCTCCATCTTTTAGGGAAGAGATATTCCAAATGATATAATTGTTTGAATATGGATGGTCAAACCTCACCTTTCCTAGCCTGAGATATGACATCACCTGATTTTGAAGGTGAATGTTTTTTATATGTGCCTATATCCCCCCACAGGTCCTAGAATTGCATTTAGTACAGGCTCATTAGATGAATGCATGAGTGAAAGAATAGGTGAAATTATAAAATCTGATAGGCATTACTAGTGCTCACTTCCAAGTCTCCTCTCTTCCATGTACTTAAAAGATAGGGTGGTATGACTAGTCCTAGCCAATGGACTACAAGCAGAAGTGATATGTGTTACTTCTGGTCTGAACCATAGATGTTCATTCTCTATGCAGGATCTTCCCTTGACGAGGCCACCAGCCACCTTATTGACGGCAAATCCTTTGGTAGCCTGAGTTCCTGAGTGACTGTGTGGAATAGGTTACTCCTCCACACCTGCTGACCTGTGCTGCACATATACCATGAATAAGAAATATTCCTTTATTGAAGGATTTTGTTCTGCAGCATACCCTAGCCCAGTGGTCGGCAAACTTATTAGTCAACAGAGCCAAATATCAACAGTACAACGATTGAAATTTCTTTTGAGAGCTAAATTTTTTAAACTTAAACTATATAGGTCGGTACATTGTTATTAACTTAATTAGGGTACTCCTAAGCTGGCCTTTGCTAAAAATGTCCTCAATCTGATTGAGATACGTTCGCTGAGGTCGACCCCTTCCAACTCTCCCATCCATACTAGTCTTGTATACTTGTTTCTTCTATCTTCTTTCCAAAAACCGACTTCTGCGCATGGGCCACGAAGTTTCACTCGCACTGTACGTGTGCGCCCACATGTGGTATTTTGTGGAAGGGCCACACTCAAGGGGCCAAAGAGCCGCATGTGGCTCGCAGGCCATGGTTTGCCGACCACTGCCCTAGCCTATCTGACTAACATAGCCAATGGTCACTTAAAGGTAAAACTAAAGGCAAAGAGGCTGTATATTTTATACTGACTAATGCTCCTGATGATATTTTCTTGTCCAAACTTTGGTTGTTGTGTGATGTCAGTCTTATCAGTAAGACAGGATCTAAGGGTTAAAAGCCACTTGAGGAAGGCTACTCAACCTGTAGTCTCACTTTTGTGAGAGCTGAAGGGCATGATGCCCTTCAGTTCCACTGCTACACTGTAAATTAGAACAAGGCAGAGTATCAGGGGAATATGTAAGATACACTGAAAAAGCTCCATGGGCCCTGACTGGTTTGGCTCAGTGGATAGAGCGTCAGCCTGTGGACTGAAGGGTCCCAGGTTTGATTCTGGTCAAGGGCATGTACCTTGGTTGAGGGCGCATCCCCAGTAGCGGGTATGCAGAAGGCAGCTGATTGATGTTTCTCTCTCATCGATGTTTCTAACTCTCTATCCCTCTCCCTTCCTCTCTGTAAAAAAATCAATAAAATATATATATTTTTTAAAAAACAGCTCCATGGTTTCATACTCACATCCTTAGGACCATATTCTCAATTGATCCGTGCACAAATGTTTAAAATTCACTTTATTTCATTTTTAGGTTTTGAAATGAGGAGTTGACATTTGCATGGATCGCACCATATGTGCCTTGTCAAGTCTGTGGCATGCTCAGTGAGGCAAACCCAGCCCCATTGCATGGTGTCATCCACTTAGCAAGCAACCTCCTGTGAGACCTTGTTTTTCATCTGCGGACAGCATTTGGTCAGAGATTGCAGGCAGTATGGGTAGGTACAGGAAGAGTCCACTTTTTGGCAGTGTCTCCAAATTCACCCACCAAAAATTTCAGTTGTTTTTGGTTCCCATATTGGCAGTGAACGCCACAGGATGAGTACCATATGTTCCAGTGTTTCAGAAACCATCCCAGTTTCTAATATTTTACTTGTCTCTATAATCCATTAAAATGCCTCAGAAATTCCAATATTTTTAGTACACAAACTACATCTATCGGACAACTTCTCACTCTAGGAAGCAATACAAAAATTCATTCTAGAGCCTTTACCTCAATTTTCTTGTTAAAACTAACTCACTTTGCTTTCCTATACCAGCAAATAATATGATGATGAGGTTTATTTCCACCCCAGAAAATTACAGCCAAAAGGGCAGCGTATCGAGTCACCTTAGTCTAGAGTATCCATTTCAGAACGTGATCTCACTGGGTTACTTAGTGCTATCAACTGCTCTTTAGCTGAGAGGTTTCTGCTCTGCTTACATTAATTAGCATATTCCAGGGAGTTTGTTATATGAACATTTCAAGCACGAAAATATCACTTTGCTTCCGAGCCATTTGGTCAGGAATGTGTGCGACCTCTCAGTTCCGACAACTGACTGGTCAAGTTCATTTTTTCAGGCTGATCGTTCTCTCTACTTCAGCATTATCCTTGGCCCAGAAGAGGACAGTGGGGCACACAGTGAGATCTGAAGTCCATAGTGAAGGTCAACTGCAATCATTGCCATCCAGGGTTCTGTCCCAAGTGTATGAAGCACTGCCATTAAGGATTCATCCTTAGGTTGACAGCCTGAACCCTCTTAAAATCCAAAAGCCCCAGGGAGCCCAATGCATTAAATTACGGACTATGAACCCCTGGGCGTGAGTGTGTTAGGAGCTCCTTTCCAAATGGCATCTGCAAAGAGGGAGGCCTGGAAAGAATGGAGATGGGGATTCTAGACAGGAGTGCAGCAGAGGACAGATTTTGTGGGGTGCAGAGGAAGGAGGGAAAGGACTTCTAGGTGGAGAAGGTGTGGACATGGAATGCAAAGGACTAAAGGGATGGACCTTCGTTGAGATTTTATTCCACCAGTCACTACACAAAATGCTTTCTGTGTATTTTTATCTGTTTTCATTCCCTCAGTGATCCTGGGAAGTAATGCGGTATGCTCACTTTACAGGTTAGGAAAACACCAGGCAAGGTGGTTAATAACTTACCCAGGATCACCATCTGGGATGTGATGAAACCGTGACCTGAACCCCAGTCTTCTTCTAAGGTGGGACTTATTGTCCCACTCTCTAAATGGGCAAGGGCCTCAAAGCCACTTTTTTAAAACAATAGACATTTATTTCTTAGAGACTGGGAAGATCAAGATCAGAGTGCCGGCAGACTCCGTGTCTGGTGAGAGCCCTCTTCCTGGTTTGCAGACTAAAGCCCAACCTAATGGTAACCTAACAACACCTGTGACGAATCTTGTTGGTCCAGACTCTGAGATGGTAGACTTTTAAAAATTAGAAGATTAAAAAACATTAGGAGCTAGGAAAACAGTTTGGCAGTCTCTCAAAAACTAAATGTAGTATTATCATATGATCCAACAAGTTCATGTCCAGGAATATACCTAAAAGAATTGAAAACGAGGACTCAAACAGATGTTCATAGCAGGATTATTTACCATAGCCAAAAGGTAGAAACAACCCAAGTGCCCAATGAAGGATGAATGGATAAATAAAATGTGGTCTAGCTATACAATAAAATGTTATTCAGCCTCTAAAAAGAAGAAAATTCTGCCCAGCCAGCATGGCTCAGTGGTTGAGCATCAATCTATGAACCAGGAGGTCACAGTTCGATTCCCTATCAGGGCACATGCCTGGGTTGTGGGCTCAATCCCTAGTGTGGGGCATGCAGGAGGCAACTGATCAATGATTCTCTCTCCTCATTGATGTTTCTATGTCTCTCTCCCTCTCCCCTCCTCTCTGAAATCAATAAACATATATTTAAAAATTAAAATTAAAAAAGAAAATTCTGACACATACTACAACGTGGATGAACCTTGAGGTAATCATGCTAAGTGAAATAAGCCAGTCACAAAAGGACAAATTCTGTAAGGCTGTTGTCTTCACGTCTGATGCTGGAGCCCGAAGTCCATAAGGCAGACAGTCTGAAAAGGAAAGGTGGATGTAAACTGGGGGAGATCAAGAAGGCCTGTTGTTGCCTCTGTCCTTGGTGTGGGTGAGGTCAGTTAGGAACGCTCACATGAACCTTGGTGTCAGGGATTTTATTGTGGTCAGTCATGTAGGCATGGGGTGCCCTCATGACCAACTTTAGCTACTCAGATTCCAGTTTCTCTAAAATGCTACAGCATGGCCTAGGCCCCACCATAACTACACTGTAGATAGACTCTGGTGGGCCCAGTGCCCCCAGTAAATAAAAACACTCTGATTGGGCAGGATATTCCCTGGGCTTTGAGTTAGCTCCCAGGAACCAGTCAAAGGCTAGACCTTTCTTTGAAACAGGCAAGGTTTGAACAACCCACACCTGCTGGGTCAGCCCTGTGATGCTCAGGCACATATTTTTGTTCTTCAGTTTTTCAGACTCTAGTGTCCAATGTAGAGTGTAAAAGTGAAGTCCCATGGTGTCTCATGGGCAAACACTAGCCAGAGGCTTCCTTAAGTTCTCATCACCTGCATTTCCTCATCTGTGAGATGACAGTAATAGTGCCCACTCTGCATTTCCTGAAAGGTGCTATGAGAATCAAATGACACAGTGGCTAACTAAGCATCATGTACTTGCTAATTCCATAGCTAACCAGGTGTGGAATTCACACAGCCACTTAGGGATTTCTGTCTATTTAATGGCCATTTCATTTTTCGTCCCCTAACAGTTATAAAATGCTTACTCTGTGCCAGGCACTGTGTCAAGCGCTTATGTGGATTATCTTTTTAATCCTCAAATTATTCTCTGAGGATAGTACTATTATTATCCTCTTTGAGAAGAGTGTGGTCCAGTAAGGTTACCTAAGGTTACACGTCTCATTCAATAGCAGAGGCAGCTTTTAAACTGTTCTAAGGTGACCAGCATTGGAAAACAAAGCTACATTGATTGCTTGCCAGACAAGGGAAAGTGACTTCACTCACTCAAAGGTGCGTTCAGTGAGTCTCACTTAGTTAAAAAGGGAAAGGCTGCCTATAGGACAGGAAGAAAGGCTTCGCTCCAGCACGGTGCGTTTCTGAAGGGTGGTATTGATTGTTTGAGGAGAGAATTGTAAAGCCTCCTTTAAAACTGGTCATTGCTCTGGGTTGTTTTTTTTGTTTGTTTGTTTGTTTTTTGCCACAAAGTGCTGTTGTCAAACAGGTCCAAATGGGTTGTTCAATGGAGACTAAGCAGGCTCAGGTCACAGCAGCCAAGTTCATATGCACCTAAAGATTGGGAACATCCTTCTCCACAGAACAGAGGCCTCTACCCAGGACTAGAGATCGGACATCCCATGTCTGACCACCTTTGCTCGTTGTCTCCCCACCAGACACCAGCCCCTAGCGACTAAATAAACTGCCAGGAGTCTCAGGCTGGCTTTAGAATGCACATTTTGTAAGTTTTTAATAACATCATTGTCTTTAAGGAAAACCTCACTTTTATTAGAGAACTGCAGAGGTAAACACCACCAGTGATTTCTTCTCCTTCTACATAGGCTCAGAAGCTGTTCTTTGTTCTCCAAGACAAATCCCAGAGAGAAACAACCATTTACTTGCTACAAATCATGGGGACACTCTGATGCAAAAATCTCCATAAGATACTTCAGAGAAGTTCTATGACTTAGGACAGAATTTAGAGGAAAGACAGAAGCCTTGGCAAGAAACAGCAGAAGACTTTAAAAAGCTAAGGAGAGCCCTAGCCAGTTTGGCTCAATGGATAGAGCATCGACTTGTGGACCAAAGGGTCTCAGGTTTGATTCTGGTCAAGAGCATGTACCTCGGTTGCAGGCTCCTCCCCAGCCTGGGCCCTGGTCAGGGCACATGCAGGAGGCAACCAATCAATATTTCTCTCTGTCTTTCCCTCTCTCTTCCACTCTTTCTAAAAAATCAATGGAAAAATATCCTAGGGTGAGGGTTAACAACAACAACAACAAAAAGCTAAGGAGAGCAGATCTGTGAAAAGAATGAATTGGGGGAAAGGACACCCACTGTGGGGTGGCAGCCAGGCTTGCAATGTCACCTCACACCAGCCCAGACAGGACAGGAAGGGCAGGAGCCTTAACTGGAAAGTATGCACAGCTAGGAGCATTTGGGAGGGAACCAGGAGGTGGAGATTGTTATTAGGAAAAGAATCTGCTTTTGAGATGAGAGAGATTACAAGGGCCTCAAATGCCCAGGAAAAATAAGGATTGTTCAAACAGGGTCAATTTTCAATAAGCCACATACAGGATTATCAGAACTGATTGTAGTTGTTGTTGTTATTTTAATCCCAGGAAAAAAAATAGATGTGTCCTCAGAATATGTAAAACAAACTGGAGAATTAAACTGGGATAAGGTGCTAAATCTGTTGCTCCTTACCCCCTCTTGGCCCCTCCTCTCACCTCCATTCCTGGAAATGTACAGGAAGAGACTCTCTTTCATAGTCCAAAGAAGACCAAAACTTGATGCTGTGGGATTTGAGTTTCTGACTGAACGTGGCCTATTTTTCCATCACCCATGACTCAGAATCTGGCCCTCTGGGAGGTGCTTCTTTATTTCTTTTTTTATTTTATTTTGTTGTTGACACTAGTACAGATCTCCTCCATTTCCCCCCCCCTTTGCCCACTTTGGACAGCCCTTGCCACCCTTCCCCTGGCCTTCACCACTCTGTTGCCTGTGTCCATGGGCTACATATGGACTCGCTTCATCTTCTTTTATTCAGTTCCCCCTCCTCCTTCCTCCCTGACCTCTGTCAGTCTGTTCCATGTATCCATGTCTCTGGTTCTATTTATTTCATCAATTTATTTTGTTTATTCAATTCCACATATTAGTAAGACCATATGGTATTTATCTTTCTCTGACTGGCTTATTTCACTTAGCATTACAACCTCTGAGTCCATCCATGCAATCGCAAAAGAGTTCCTTCCTTTTTACATCGTGTTGTATTCCATGTGTAAATGTATTAAGCTTCTTTTTGTTTTTTCATCCTCACCCGAGGATATTTTTCCATTGATTTTTAGAGAGAGTGGAAGAGAGAGAGAAAGACAGAAATATCAACGTGAGAAAAACATATCAATTGGTTGCCTCCTGCACACGCCCCAACCAGGGCCTGGGCCGGGGAGAAGCCTGCAACTGAGGTATGTGCCCTTGACCAAAATCGAACCTGGGATCCTTCAGTCCGCAGGCCAATGCTCTCTAAGTCAAACCTGGTAGAGCTCAAAGCTTCCTTACCCACTCATCTACTGATGGGCATTTCTGTTGTTTCCAGATCTTGGCTATTGTAACTAGCGCTGCTATGAACATAGGGGTGCATCTACTCTTTCTGATTGGTGTTTTGGGATTCTTAGGATATATTCCCAGAAGTGGGATTGCTGGGTCAAATGGCAGTTCTATTTTTACTTTTTTGAGGAAACTCCACACTGTTTTCCACAGTGGCTGCAAGTGAAGGGCACAGTGTCCATCAAGACTGCCCTCACCTCAGTGAGGGACCCCTAGGCTACATGCACATATGACCAACTGGCTACAAATTTGGGTTTCCATGCCCTCTCATGTTTGATAATGCACGAGAATGATTCTCAGAACTCAGAAAAATGCTATACTTACTATTACAGTTTTATTATAAAACATACAAATCAGGAATGACCAAATGAATAGACCGGTAACATGAGGTCTGGGAGGGTCCTGAATGCGGATCTCCCATGCCCTCTTCTTGTGGAATCAAGATGTATCACCCTCCTGGAACATCCATGTATGACCACCTGAATGGCAGCTTCAGGTGTCCAGAAATTTTGTTGGGGTTTCATTACATATGCATGATTGAATCATTAGCCAGTGAGTGAACTCAATCTCTAGCCCCTCCCCAGAGGTGGGGAGATCAGGCTCCCATCCTGAGTCACCTCCTTACCATAAAAGATTGCTGGAAACCAAGATCAACAGTAATTAATATAAATGTGAGGAGTCTGGCAGAAGGCTGACCGGGACTCCTTTGATATTCACAGGGTGAATATTTGCATTTTATTACCTACTGCTGACTCAGTGGCCTAAAGCAAACTCCCCCAAAACCTGACAATCTTACTGTTTACTAAACATTACCATTGATATGTCCGTTTGCATTCCTAAAAGGCAATTGTGTATTCTAGTAAATAAAAGCAGATGGGAATGGAGACTGAGTGGAACCTCACTACTACAGTCGAGTCTTCCCCTGGCTTTCCCCCATAATTTCAAAAACATTATTTCTTGTCTTGTGTGTCAATTTGTGCGTCAGCTCTTTCTCCAAGCCTTTGAACCCAAAAGCCACACTGGCCTTGGCCTTTCACAAATGATGGTATGGTCCAAGGGTCCACCAAAGATTCTTCTATAATCCAGAAAATTCCAAGGATTTAGAAGCTGTCTCAGGAACCTGGGACAAATACAAGACAAATGCTTTATTATACAACACAATGACAACTGACATTTAATAAGGGTTTTTTAAGTGCTAGGCTCTGTGTTGAGCACTTTATATACATCTCATTTGACCCTCAAACAATCCTACATGCCAAAGACATTATTATCCCCATTTTACAGATGAAAAAAGTAAGGCACAGACAGGGGAAGTAACTTACTTACATTCACACAGCTAGTAAGAGGGAGGTAGAGCAGGGGTTTGAACTCATATTTGTCATGTGTGCTACTATGTCCCTCTAGAGTTGACTATACCCTGTAAATAAGGTACAAAAATAAGGAGAAAGCGATCAATGAATGCTACAGAGAAAAGAAATGAATAATTAAAAGAGGATTAGAAGTGCAGGGTGGGGCAGCTGCAATTTCCAATCCCGGGATTTTTTGGAGAACATTACTTCACCTCACCAGCCCTCACTTCCTTTTCCATAGTATGGAACTAATTCCTGCCTCGTAGGGCCACAGCCATGATGAAAGGAGGTGTGCGCTGTGTAACGGAAGTACCTGACAATTAGCTTTGGGGTTTGTAATGTAAGTGTCTGACATTCCGATTTTGATTACTGAGGCATCCACGTCAAAAACATCCATCTCTAATAAATATATTGCCCACTACACGACCAGATAAAAATTCAGGCCACCCCACCCAGGCAGTTTCCCTCTCAGAAAACCCTGGGTGACCTCGATAACAGAGCACTTGGGTGACCCTGCTTTTCCCTTCCCACACTTTAACTCCTGCTCTTATGCTTTAAATTCACCAGTAAAGAGTGAACCTAGGCACCCCTCTTCAGCTCCTCTAAAAGCAGAACTGCAGGTTTGCACTCCCTCCCTCTCTCTACCTGTGACCTGGCTGTTGGCCCCAGGCATGCCAGGTTCCCTCCAGGACCCATGAGTAATAACCTTGTTTTCTCAAAGTCCCTTGTGCGTCTTGCATTCATAGAAACCACAGGGCTGGTCCAAATGTCTGTGGGGGCGCCACACGAAGGATGGGCCCAGGCAAGTGCCCGGGCTTTCCTCGCTGATAGTGTCCCTATGAGTAGGCTGAGACGGTTCTGTTCTCTTTTTTCTTCCCTACATCTTTATTTCCTCTCTTTCCTTCTCTTATTCTACTTTCTTTTCTTTCTCTTTTCTTTAGTCTTTTTTCCAGTGTTTCCTTTCCTATTCTGTATTTTTTATTCATTATTATTACCTTTTAAAATAATAATTATTTCTATTTTTATTCTTATTTTCTTCTCTCTTCCTTCTTTTATTTCATATTCTCTTTTTTCTTTTTTCTTCCCTAATTCTTTTGTTCTCTTGTCTTTTCTTATTCTTTTACTGTCTCTTTTTCATTTCTTATTTGTTGTTGTTGGTTTGTTTGGTTTTTGTTTTGTTTTCAGTTTGGTCTTGTTTTTTTGTTTTATTTTGTTCTGTCAGCACAAAACAATAGCAGTTGGCATGACTGGTTGGGTTGACCCTCACGGTCAGCCAGCCTGAGGGCCAAGCCCACCCACAAATGGGACAACAGCAATCAAGACCCAGTTACACATAATCCACACAAGGGACATTCCCAGAGTCCTCAGTTCTCTGATCAATGAGACTACACCACTGGGTCCCACAAAACACGCACTATAGGCCACCCCAACAAGACTGGGATCATAGCAATTCTATTCCATACATAGAAACAAACACAAAGAAACAGCAAAATGGGAGAAACAAAGAATCAGGCCCCAAATGAAAGAACAGGAGGAATCTCCAGAAAAGGAGCTAAACAAAATGCAGGCAAGCAATTTATCAGAAACGGAGTACAAAGTAATGGTTTTAAGAATGCTCAGCAGGGGGGTGCACATGGGTTTGGGCGGGACTTCCAGCGGCTTTCTCCTGGTTGCCCTTTTGACCTCTTCAGTCTGTTCACAGAGTCAGAGGCTCCAGCAGGCTGGGTCATGCATGAATAGGAGGAGTTGTCAGAGGCAGGTTCCCGCTGTGCAATGGTGTGTCTGAGGCAGGGCAGGGGCTGGGTAGAGTGTGGCAAAGGATGGGAAAATGGAGGGCATATGTAATAGTATAGAGAGAGAGAGAGAGAGAGAGAGAGAAAAGAAAAAAAATTTTGTAAGTGAATACCTCCTGCTCTTGCTGGTTTGGCTCAGTGGATAGAGCATCAGCCTGCTGACCAAAGGGTCCCGGGTTCGATTCTGGTCAAGGGCACATACCTTGGTTGCAGGCTCCTCCCCAGCCTGGGCCCTGGTCGGGGCTCATGCTGGAGGCAATCAATGGCTGTTTCTCTCACATTGATGTTTCTCTTTGTCTTTCCCTCTCTCTTCCACTCCCTCTAAAAATCAATGGAAAAATATCCTCGGGTGAGGATTAACAAAAAATAAAAGGTGAACAGCCCCTAGGACTTTCCTGAAGGTAAAATGTGTTTCCTCGCTCACTCACCTTTAGTACTGGGAGCTTTCATGCTGTAGGCCCTGAGGATGGAGGACACATCAGCCCAGATCCTGCAGAGCTACCAGTGATGAGGCTGGAGAGAGGGATTCTTGACTCATCCTAATTATTATTATTATTATTATTATTATTATTATTATGCCAAACTAGTTTCAGAGAAGCAATCTAATTAAAAGTGGAAAGACGTTTAAAGTAGTAGCCAGCCAGCTCTATACAAATCCCAACTCCATCACTTACTAGTTGTTTGGTCCACGCCCCTGAACCTCTTTATGTCTTGGTTGCCTCACCTGTAAAATGAGAGTCACAAGCTGCATCTGTTTACAGGGCTGTTACAGCAAATAGGCTTACGGTGGATGTGGGGTATAATTTTAGAATGAGCAGGGCTGCAGGTTAACCTGATTCCAAATGTAGCACAAAGTAGGTCCTCAGTAAATGTTAATTTAATGAATCAAGATCATTTTCAGGGAAGACAGCTGAAAATGAATGTTCATGGCATACAGTATGTGCAGGGTGAGTTTTACAAGGGCACACTGATACTTTGTGAATTGAGATGGCACTGAGCCTTACATCGAGGGGAAATTTCTGAAGAGAGATTAATATATGGTTCTGTGGAAATGGCCTTGGCATCAAGATGCCTGAATTTTATTCCTGATTCTGCTATTAATTTTCTTCATGGCATTGAGCAAGCCTACTTCAGGTTCATGTATTTTGCTGTTTTCTTCTTCTTTTTTTCATTTGTAAACTGAAGAAGTTGGACCAGATTATATCTAAGTTTCATGTCTACTCAGTATAGGATTCAGGGAAAGGTCTCTGGTGCTTCTGAAAAAAAAGTTACTTGTGAAGCAAGTCAAAACTGGTTTGGGGTGGGGGGAAGGGGGCAGATCTGTGTCCTATTGAGAAATATGCCTATTTTCACCAGGATAAAAATAATCACCATTGTGAGTCACCATTATCATTATCATCGTCATCATTGCCATCACGTACTGTTCACTGTATGCCAGACTGCACTACAGCATGTTACACACATTGTTTTATTCAATCCTCTCAACAATTTTTATCATTTTATAAGATCCATTCACAAAAGAGAGATTTATTTTCCCTAAAAAAAAAATAAGATAATTATGGATTATGTGACTAAAATCTACCTTTCATTAGTAGTCTCCTACATGCCAGGTGCTTTACATATCTTTTTTCTAATCCTCATAACCACCCTGCAAAGTAGGTAATAGAAGTTCTGAGTTAGTTTTCAACTGTGTAACAAACTACCACAAACTTAGCAGCTTAAATCATTGTATTTCCATGGGTCAGGAGCCAGCATGGCTTAGCCAGGTCCCCTGCTTAGGGCCTCACAAGGCTGCAGTCAGGGTGTCATCCAAGTCTTCTTCCAAGCCCACTACTGGTGCCCCCACCCCCAAGATGGCCGGCCCCTGAAATGATAGCCAAAGTCCCCTGTGGTCGTCACACGGAGGGCCTTACGCTTTTGCTGGCTGTCACCTAGAGCTGTGCTCTGGCATGTGGTCTCCACAGCATGGCAGTTTGCTTCTTCAAGGCCATCCTCCTAACTTCCTGACTTCTGTCTCTGACCTTTAGACCCTCTTTTCAAAAGCTTACCTGATTAGGCCAGGCCCACCCAAGACAATCTCCCTTTTATTAACTCAAAATCAACTGGTTTAGTACCTTGATTACTTCTGCAAAATCCCCTTACCTTTACCATACAAAGTAAGAGAATCACAGGTATGAGGTGCCACCATATTCACAGGTCTCACTACACTCAGGAGAGAGGTTATCCAGGAAATGCACACCAGGGACTAGAAATCTGAGGGTCATCCTAAAGCACTGTCACAAGACCTGTCTTAAAAGTCATAAGGTGCTTGTCTAAAGTTCCACGGGCAATAAGGAGGGAAATTGGACTTGCAGTCAAGTGTTAGAGTCCTGAGCCCAAGCCCCTTCTTACACAGCCCACCTCCGTTCTAACTGCAAACTTCACATCCCCAAAATAAGCCTCTGACTGAGGTCATCTGAGGCGCCTGCAGTTCATAAAATGCTTTTCATATAGTGACATCGCTGCAATTAAATCAAATTCAAGATCCTCCCAGGAGTACTTCTCAGCTCATATGTCAATCAACTCTAGGCTGAGCCATCAATCCAGTTACCCAGAAACCAGCTGATATAAACTATGAATAAGACCACATGAAGCAAGGGAGCAGACAGCTGTACTCTATTGCCTCTTTTCTCTTTCTCTTCTCCTCTCACAGTCTGTCCAGGTGTCACACCATTGCTCATGAAGCTTCTGTGCGTAGCCAGTTACCTGTTTCAGCTTGTCATCTTTCTTCTCTTCCCTGGCCCTTGCACCCCACTTGGATTGAGCATTCAAGAAATGACTGTTGGCCAGGGCGATGTGGCTCAGTGATTGATTATGTGACTAAAATCAATCACAAGATTGATTCCTGATCAGGGCACATGCCCGGGTTGCAGGCTCAATCCCCAGTGGAAAGCGTGCAGGAGGCAGCCGATCAGTGTTTCTCTCTCATCAATTTTCCTATCTCTCTATCCCTCTCCCTTCCTCTCTCTCTAAAATCAATAAAAACATTTTTTAAAAAGGAAATGACTGTTGTATTGAATACTTCTCACCTAGTCATAAGCATATTTCAGACTATCTTGATTTTCTCCCCTAAAGTTTCAATTGTTTGGGGGCATTTGAGTTAATTGACATTTCCTGTGTATAGAGCTGTATAGACAGGGCCTTTTGTCCACCAGCCATCGGCCCCAGCCAGCATGTGGAGTATGGGGCAGCACCGTGGCTCAGACACTTCCCTCCTTCCTCAGTGGCATGATGCAGTTCTTTTCCTACACTGGAGAGCAGAGTGTAAGGAGCAAACATCTGCGGAACACATACTAAATGCCACATACTACAAACATACAATTATTTATGTTCTTTTACAGTTGTAGAACCCAAGGCTCAGAAACATTAAACAGCTTGTCTGAGGTCATGCAGTTGTTTGTGCTGCAGCTAGAAACTGACCCCAGAACTGTTTGGTGGCAAAGCTATACTCTTTCCATACTTGGCTGTTGAGTTGTTTTCTTCCTCAAATAGAGTTTCTTCCCCGAAAGTCTGAACAGTGTTTAGATAGGGATGAGTTTTCAGAGTTCAAATGAGACCTCTTCTGAACAGACATGCATTTCTCAAATGAGACATCCGAACAGATGAATGCTGTACGTTTAAGACTTGATATTTCTATGGAGTGTTCCACATGTTTCTGTTCCTTAGTGCTTTGCAGGCCTGAGACATACCAGTCCTTCAGGAAATATTTGAAGAGAGGAAGGCAGGAAGGGAGGAGAGGATGTCCATGTGGGGTGGGATGGGAAGTGCATGCTACCGGTGAGCTGAGCAGAACCCAGGACCAGCTTGTCAGTTGCACCAACTGCACCCACAGGAATAGTCTTGCTACTTTTGCATGCTTCTATCGCCACCTAGCCATCTTGGGGAGAAATGTCCCTCTCTGAGCAAATCTCTCCACAAATGTCATTGACAGTCCTTTCCACAATGTATGCCTGTGTGCTTTGCTTTTTGTTTGTTTGCTTGCTTGCTTGCTTTTTCATTAGGAGCCTTCTTTAGCAGTTGTTTCCAAGGCTATTGCATTTAAAGAGAAACATAAAAATTTGGTATCACTTAAGCCAGCAGTTCTCAACCTGTGGGTTTTGACCCCTTTGGCCGTCAAACGACCCTTTCACAGGGGTCGCCTAAGACCATCCTGCATATCAGATATTTACATTATGATTCATAACAGTAGCAACATTACAGTTATGAAGTAGCAACGAAAATAATTTTATGGTTGGGTCACAACATGAGGAACTCTATTTAAAGGGCCAGAGGTTGAGAACCACTGACTTAAGCGAAGTCTTCTCAACCCCCAAAACTGGGTTTTCTCAGGTTTTGAGATGCTTTTTGCTGGTAAGAACCAGGCCTTGTTCATTTCTGAGTCCTTAACTCTACCATGAACACCCATGTGCACATTTCCATATCCCACCTTGGCTTTAGGGCCAAGTCAAATGGTGTCTCCTCCATGAAAGCTGCACCACAATGGCTTCTGTGATTCCACATTTACCATGTACCAGAGGCTTCATGAGCATGTCTCATGTATCCTCATGACAATTCTATGAGGTAGGCAGTATTGATTTCTTTCAACTTATAGTCAAAGGTACTGAGGCAGAGTGAGGTGACACAGCTCACCTTGGCTAAGCTGGGATTTAACTCTAGTTGGCCCACTGCTTCCCCAGGCCTAGGGCTTTCCTTTCATCACACATTCCTTGACTCCCCCAGCCAAAGTGATATCTCCACCCTCAGCCAGCATTTTCTTCATGCCATTTTTGTCTCTCCTGCCCCAATCCCTTTAAATTAAATGTCCTCCTTCTCTAAGCCAGACACTCAAATACCATTAGGGACACTGTTCTCTGCTGTTTGATCTATGCACAGACAGAACCTTACAGGTGGGAGTGCCCCTCAGGTAAGGCATGTTCATTCATTCACTTCACTTGTGAAATTGCAACTGCTTCAATTACCAAAAGATTTTAAGTTTTGATTTTTGCCAGAAGCTAAATTAATGCAAAAAGACCCATTGGAAGGCCAATGGACTTTGCTATTCAGCAGGGCTGAAAATCAGCATAATATTGCCCTGCTGTGGGCTCAGTGGCTGAAAGCAATTCCCTAACCTGATAATCCTTTTACTGTTTATCAAACTTTACCTTTGATATGCCTGTATGCATTACTAAAGGGCAAACATGTATTCAAGTGAACAAAAGCAGAGAGGACCCAGTTTCAGAGAGCTTCTCCACTAGAGGGAAGTTTCTGCCTGGCCCCCCATGCCTTCTAAATTCATATTTCTTGTCTAGTGTTTTCATTTGTGCGCAGCCCCTTCTTCAGATCCTGAACCCTAGCCGTAAATGGATGCGGCAGAGTTTGTATTTTCCAAAGATGGATCTAAGGACCCCTGGGGTCAGAATAACTTGGGACCTTTGGTTAGTGATGTGCATAGATATTTGAAGAGAGACCTGCAGCTGTCTGAAAGCAAACACATCTGAAAACAGTCTCGATTTATATTTTCTTCCTTGTAAACTGATTGACAGCCGAGGAAGGGAGCATGGAGGTCAGTGTGGGTGCTCCATCCTTGAGCAGGCTGAGTAGAGGCATCAGAGCAAACAATTCCCCAAAACCTTGGGAATCTGGCTGCAGTGTGAGTGACAGGATGTCTCCACGGTCCTCTGCCTGAGGTAGGCTGCCCACACATCCCTGATCAGATTCCTCCTGGGGAAGGTGAGCACTGACTACTGACTGCCCAGGACGAGGCAGGGAAGGGAAGGCGGCCCTCGGTCAGTGTGGGAGGGAGAAGAGTAACCACAGGTTCTGAGAGAAAGAAGTCCTGCCCCACATTGTTTGGGGGACCATGGGAAAAGGGGACTGGCCAAAAGCAGAATTTGGGTTGTGTAGGTAGGAAATTAAGGGTCAGTGGGGGAAAGAAAAAGAAAGAAATACTAGGTGAGGGCAGAGGTTAAGTTCTCAATATGGAACAAGCAGGTGGGACGGAGGCAGATGGTCCTGCCGTCCTCAAGTCCCTGCCGTACCAGGCTTAGTATTCACCCTTGGACTCTGGCAGGTTCAGGAGCCCCTGGAGAGGCGCCTGGCAGTGAACAGGCACTCAGGGCTTATATTTTAGTGATCACTACTCCCATCAGGTATGCGCTGGTTGAATAGCTGCACTGGGAGTAAGAAAGGGAAACTTGAATATTTGGGATCATAAACGAACATGGAAGGCAGGGAGAAGCAGGAAATTGACAGCAGCATTGAGGAGCTGCCCTTCAGGTCAGATGGGGCACGCACCCCTGCTTCTGTGGCTGGGGGTCTGGCGGCCACCATGATCAGGGAAGGCAGCCTGGCCGAAGCACCTGTCCAGCTGGCTGAGCGGCAGCCCAAATTCCCAAGGCGGGGTGACCAGCTGGTCAGTTGGGTCGAAGCCCAGAGTGATGAGACTAGCGTCTGATCCTGGCAGTCGCCTGTGCCCTCGCATCGGTGCCGCGGCCCACAGGTGGCTCTCCTCCACATGCCCGAGTCAAAAACAATATCTCTGCCAGCTGTTTGCTTCTGGCTGCATGAAATGTGCAATTCTAATCACGCTCCCCGCCTTAGAATTTCTATTAGAAATCCAGAATTTCTGGGTTTCCAAAAAGGAACCCAGCATCCATGTCTTTATGGAAAATAATAGATGCAGGAGTTTCAGAGCCAGTTCCTCAATAACCACAGGTTCCAAAAAGTTGGAAGACCATAATCACCTCTCCAGAGTCCCCCGCATGTCGTTAATACCACATTCAGGAGTAGGAGTTGCTCCCTTGAGTGCATTTTTGTGGCTGTTTCTAATTACTCCCTGCACTTGGGGAGTTCATTTTGCATCACAGTGTTGCTTTGGGCCATGGAAACTATTTCCATCTTCCCATGTGAGTTTGGCTATCACTACTTGGAGAAAGTTATTTTTAGTATTTCCTCTTCTTTTCATCTTCCCAGATCTGCCCTCGTTAGGAAAAAATAACCTAGAAAAGAGTAATTTTGTGTTGTTGTTTTGTTGTTGTTTTCAAGGAACATACCAGAGATGCTTTTAAAGTTCTACATGCAACAATTTTATGTTCACTGTGGAGGTCAGTGGGGGAACAAGAATCCAAAATCCTGGATTTTATCCCCCACTGTCTGTGCAGGCATAGAAAAAAATAAATAAATAAAAACAAGGATCCTTTTCATCCTTCAAGACCCAGGTCTGTCACCTCCTCTAGAAGGTTTTCTTCTATATCTCCCCCTTCCTTCTGCTCCTGCTTCAGGCAGACTCATGATCCCTAGAATTCACCAACCACACTAGAACTGTACCTTGAGATGCTTTCTTTTATTTCAATACTGCAACTTGTACCCCTAAAGAAGTCTGCCAAGTTTAAGGTATCTTTTAAAAAGCTAAATATGAAGGATTCAAATCAGATTTAAAATTAGTTTTTTAATTGAATGTATTGGGGTGACATTGGTTAATAAAATTATATAGGTTTCGGGTGTACAAATCTAAAATCAATTTTATCTCATCTATACTAAAAGCAACGTCTACCTGTTAATTAGTAAGTTAATAAGCAGCTTTAGAATTATTTCAGTACTTGAGTTTAAAATAATCTCAGCACACAAATATTTGTTTATTGATGTCGACATTAAGAAATAGTGTTTTCTTTGCAACTTCCTGTGACTCCAGTTATTTCAAAATAAAGAATTTTTTTAAAAAAGAAATATAATTTTTTATTATTTGGTTTAATATTTTGTCTTTAACTGTCATTTATCAAAAATAATAATAAAGCAGTTTTAAACCATGAAAGCATGAATATTTTACTAATTTTGGTCAGGGTAGACTGGGTAGTAGTACTCAGAAACTGGTTACTATTGAAGCAGTTTAATTTCTTCAATTCTTCATTACTCAAAGACTCACAGTTAGGACCTCTTTGAATTATGTGAGTAGAGGACTTCAGAAAAATATTAATTAAAAAAGAATTAACCACTATACACATATTAGAATGGCCAAAATCTAAAACACTGACAACACCAGATGCTGGTGAGGATGTGGAAAAGGAGCTCTTATTCATTGCTGGTGGGAATGCAAACTGGTACAGTCACTTTAGAAGACAGTTTGGAGGTTTCTTACAAAGCTAAACAGACTTATCATATCATCATGTTCTTTGATATTTATCCAAAGAAGTTGAGAACTTATGTCCATATAAAAATTTGCACACAAATGTTTAGAGAAGGTTTATACTTGGCTACAATAAAGTCTCTCTTATATGCCTATGACTTCTCATATCTTCTCCGTCTAGTACCCAGTGTCCAAGGATCTGTGCTCCCACAATTCATAAATGCCAAAACTTGGAAGCAACCAGATGTCCTTCAATAGGTGAATGGATTAATGAACTGTGGTACATCCAGACAATGGGATATTATTTAGCACTAAAAAGAAATAAGCAATGAAGCCATAAACAGAAATAGAGGAAACTTAAATTAATATTTCTAAGTGAAACAAGCCAATCTGGGAAGTCTGTATATTTTTGTAGAATGATTATTGGAATGAAAGATTCAAAACTTGAGTACCCAAAAAAACCCACAATTTAGTATCAAAAATCACAGTACTTTTCTAAAAGCTATTATGCAAATTGGTTATGTTCCTCCAAATATAAGCCATCCTTTCACTTTAGGGTCCATTTTCTGTCATTACTACCTCCTTTATCTTGCTTTATTTTTCTTCATAGAATTTCATTTGAATATCTTTTTATCTATACCTGTCTCCCAGCACCTAGAATGGAGCATGGCATACAATAGGTGTTCAATGAATACTGGCTCAGTAGATAAATGGATAGACAAATAAGCAACTTAGGGCCAAAGGCAGAGAAGACATATACAGACCAATAACATTTTTGGTCTTCCTCTTCAGGAAAATGAAACATTGTATTAACTTTCCACACACACAGGTTGCCCCAAATATTCATTATATGTGCATAGATGTATCCAGACTACTCTGGAGACCTTTGCTCCCTTCTCTCTCCCAGCCTCACCCTTTGTTAGAGGCTGCAGGACTGCACAGCTTCAGAAAGTTGTGTTCAGGATGTCAGGAATGGTAGCAGATGGCTGGATGCCCTCATTTTGCAGATGCTTCTTTATCTGTGCTGCTTAAAAGCATTTAACCTAACATAGGGTGAGACATGTATTATCTTTGGTTACAGCCCAAGCTTCTACAATCCCAGATTAGTGTCCAGTCCCTTAAACTTCAGAGTCACTAATCCTCAGTGACGGCTCCTCTGCACAAATTGATGTTGGGTGCTTTCAGATTTCAGTGAATTCTGCTTCATTATATCTTCTTTGGTGTTGGATGTGGTTGGCTTTTTATTTCTTTTTTTTGTCAAACTATTTATAGATGAGTAAACTTGGAGAGGGTAAATAAGAGTGACACAGGAGACCTGAGAGAGAGCTAGGACTTATGCTGTTGACCTAGTCATCAAAAGCTGACATTGATCTATCACTGTTCTGTGACAGGCGATAGAAAACCATAGGTTGATCAGAGATTCAGTAAAATGAGAAACAGCCACTCTCCAATTCTTCTGTGAAAGAAGCTGACACGAGAAAATAATTTAAGTGCACAGAACATTATAAAAGCACAGTCCATGTTGATATCTAAGTTCACCTGTAGTGTTTTTGTCATTTCTAGCTACAACCAGAGGCCTTTCAAGCTGTAATTGTCCAATAGCTTTCCATCTGAAAGGAAATGATGTTTGTTATGCTAAGTCTTTAAAGGGTAGAATCTTTCTTAGTTTCTAAATGAATATTTTCCAGCTTAAGTAATTTGTGGGGTGGGGAGAAACGGTAGGGGGGAGGGGAGATGTCATCTTTTCCTTTTTTTTCTCAGAAGGAACTGATTAGACAACAAATATAGGAGACCCCAAATGTTGAAATCAGCAGATCTTTAAACTGCACAGAATCACATTTCTTAAAACGTAATTCTACCTGTGTTGCTGAAAATACAGCCGAGAAATCCATCAGCTCTTGGCCTTTTTTCCATTTTTGTAATTATCGCTATCTCTTCCTCTAAGTATCTATTATGCAAATCCCACGGAGCATGGCTTTCCATCATGATCAGCTCACTGCTGCCGTACAGAGCTCCCTGGAGACCTCACTGAAAGTCTACCCAGAAAAGGCAGAAAACGCGAGCGTAACGAGTTTGGTTAGTGTGTGATTGCTGCAGTCTCCACTGTAGCTGTGCTTCCCTGACTTACAAAATCAAAGAAGATATGCAGGCATGGAGTATTTTGCATCCGCTTTTACAGAAACATGACCAGCCACATTTTAATGGCCCCAGAGGGAATAACATCCTTTCTCTTGGTGGCAATAATGTTTGCTGGGCTTGCAATTTCAAGGTAATTGATGTAAGAAAAAAGGCCCATTTCCTCAAGGAGGCAAGCAGAGGAAAGCTGGAGAGACCTTCTCAAGAGAAAGAGAAGGTAAAATGTAAAATTATAATCATGAAGAACTTGACCATTCACCCATCATAATTTTCACTATATAAGTGAAGAGTTAAAGGTGTCAGGAAACAGAAAGTATGATGTACAAGAGAGCACATGAGCTCTGACACTGAAGAACTGGTGTTGGTCAGGAGCAGGGAGCTAGAGAAGACAGGCTTCCCAGAATTATGTTTTTCAGTCAATACAGTGAGTTGAGTGGACATGGGAGAGACTCATGGCCCTCCTCCACCATCTTTCTCTAAGCGTATGTAACCTGCTAAAATATATCTAAATGCATAGCCTATCTTAGAAGATTTAGGAAGAGCATCCAGGACAAAAAGGAACCAAATTAGAGTGGTTATTAAGAGCTCCAGCAGCATGGCCCAGTGGGTATCATACTGAAATAAAGGTCTTATCAGCTGGGAGTTGAGGTTTTAACACACATACTGAGACGGCAGAGTTAGTCCCAGGGGCCATGGGGAAAAGAAGCTCTTACACATGTCAGGAATCTTAAAGTCTCATTTCTTTTGTGAACTTATGAGTAGAAAAACTCTTCCAATTTGCCTGGGGAAAAAACAAGATAATTGCCATCTACTCTGGTCCCTGGATAAATAGAGCTACCCTCAATATATCAAAATGGAGGTGTGAGGTCTGAATTTATAATTTGGATATGGTAAGAAAACCCCCAAGCTAAGAAATTAGTATAAAATTCTTTTAAAATTGTATTAATACAAAAATTTATTAGAAACACAGCGGAGGTCCATGAAAAACTATTCTAGAAGATTCAAATTATCCCATGGTAACAGAAAGATCAGCGGTTATCTGAAACAGACAGGTAGGGGGATGTGGAGGAGTGAGGGAGGCATCACTTTTATAGTTTGTTGTGTTTTGTTTAAGAAATCTTTGCTAAGTCAATCACAATTAATATTTCTTCTGTTTTATTCTAGAACATTGTGATCAGTGATAAATTAGTGATGTCTGCTATGGTCACAGAGCTGAAGTATTAGCATATCATTTAGGATGTGTGATATACTAACTGACCCTGGGTTGAATGTTTACATTCATTCATTCATCAAACATTTATTGGTCATGTACTGTGTGTGTAACCCCAAGTCTACCTAGATTTGGAGAGCATTTGTAGTTTAGGTCTAAAGCAAACTGGTGACCATTATTAACCTTCCAGTTCTCACACAAGTACCATTGGGTCCATGCGTTCCAAAGGCCTTTGTGGATTCTGGAGCAGGTGGCGCTGCCATCACACTGCTATGCACACCTCCAAGATGGACTGTTTGTCGATTGTAGCCAGTGGGGAAGAGACAACTGGGGAGCAGAGGAAAAGGCTTAAGAGTTCTTTAATTTTCAACTCCCTTAAAAGGAAAAATATAGAATGGAAAGAAATCACTAAAATCTACCTACTCCTTAAGCTAATGCCTTAGAAAGCAGCATTTAAAAAAATACATGCAATCAGAACTAAACACAGTTAATTCCACCAAATGGATGGAGAAAAATGAATGTTCTCTTCAGTAAATGAGACTACATTCAGTTATCCCCCCTTTTCCCAGTCTGGACACGGAGAGCAGCCAGGGGTTCTGGCTCTTTGTTTTCCCTGGCACATTCAGGCTGAACAGTGAGCTCCATGAACCACCTACTCTAAGCTTAACCTCCGCCTGAAGGCAGAAGTGTGAGGAAACTGAAGCAGAGAGATCAAATGACTTGCCCCAAATCACTCATTCCACACATACTTGTTGAGCATCATATCTGTGAGACCACACTAAAGAGGCAAATTCCAGCCTGGAATCTATCATCTTAAATATCCAATTAGAGCTTTTCCTGCTGCCTGCTCTGCCCGGGCTGCCCTCTCTGTGGGTATCCCAGGCACACAGGATTTGATTCCAGGAGACCTGGGTTTGTAGGACTGTAGGGCAGAGATAAGAAACAGTGAGTCTCAGTCCCAGGTGAGGGAGAGGCTCTGACATTGCTTGGATAGTGAGAGGGCAGACATGACCACAGCTTAGGAAGGACCTACTGCATTGCAAAACCCCAGATGGGGGCAAGACCTTGAGGGAACGGCCGGCTGGATACACCTAGGGGGGTTGTGCCCGGGTTTCAGCGTCCCCCAGCCTCAGCAAGCCTGTTCTGGGCTGGCTTGTCATAAAAGTCTTGGCCTCCGCCATCCTCTAAGAGCTCCGATATAAGCACAGAAGGCCCTTCCCCAAAACTAGGTTGCATGAGACTCCATGACCTTACAGATTCCAAGAAGGTCAGGGGAAAGAACTATAATGATGACCAAGATTAACATTTTAACAATCTCTAGGGAGTGAAAGCTTGGGAGTTAATTTACTTTGATTTTTAAAAATGAAATAATTGCTGTATCTTTGTCTGAAGGCTATGGTAGAACTAAATCCGCAGGCACTATACGTATTTATAGGACAAGGCTGTTATTTAGACCAGCCTTGAAGGTCATCAAATCAACTTAGCGAGTTTTGACCAGCCATTTTAGATTAAATGGAACAGAAAAGAAAATATCCAAGTGCCATTTCAGGATTTTTTTTTCTTAAGTTGCTGATAAGTATGGGGGTGCAGGGTAGCAGTGTTTCATATTTTGGGTCATGGTCACAAAGTTTGAGAAGCACTGAATTAGACCACATTGTCAAAAGTGAACAATTTCCCCTTCACCAGGTAGTGGCACTCCCTCTCCTAATTCTATAGGAGGAAATATACAGGTTAGTGATTCTCAACCTTGGATCCTTAAAAGAAGTCATGGGGACATTACAAACTATTTTCAGTGATAATAACCAGCACTTAGCAAGCACCCTGGACAAGAGGTGTATGGAGTGCATCATCTCCCTTTTCTAGGTAAGGTCACTTGTACGTGTCTATTTAGTTGGGAAGCTACATTTTAAATCCAAGTTCTTCTGCTAAAAAAAAAATGCCTTCTCCAATATACTAACACTGCATACCTCATCCTTCAAAATCCACAAAGCTTATTGAAAATAATATAAGTGCCTGCAGTAAGGCTGGCCAGCCGAAAAGAAAAGAGCAGTTCTGCGAATATTTTGTGCTGTTGGCTAATCCATGTGAAAAGTCAAGTCATAGAAGACATGTGTGGAATATCGGATAAACCATATAGCAAAATAAAAACATGAAGTGATATTAAGGTTAGACAAGACTGTTTTGGTGTCTTTTCCTCAGATCGCTCAGATCCAATAAGTCACCCCGTTACCACAACAGACCAGTTAGGATTGGCTTCACTGTACCTTGCTGGTAGCCTCTCTCTGGAAATTTCCATGGGCACAGGAGCCTGTGTTCTGTCCCCTGCTGCTTCTTCCTGTCCTGCTGCCATTCTCTGCACTGGCCTTCCTCCACTGCCCCATTTCCTTTCCATCCAAGTACAGATCAGAGCTCCTTCCTTTCCCCTGAGCATCTGCCCCTCTTATTCTAAACACGGTATCGTGGATTTATCCGGTTTCTCTCGTCTAGCAAAAAAGAAAAGCTAAGAGTGTATGACCCATCAGTGCACAATTTTGTAGTAACCTCAGGCTCTATTTCATATCCTTTCCTTATCTTTATTTTCTCTCTCTTGTTTCAGTGCCATGCCTTCTTGCTATAGTCTTTGTATCTCCATAAACCACCTTTGGAACAAGATAGGGATAAAAATAATTTTTCTAAACTTATAAACAGAAGTAGTTTCATGTCCCAGGTTTTCTAAGTTAATACTGTCTTTCTTCTTGGGTTAATGCAGGCTTGGTGGAACACGTCTCCAGCATGGAAAATTACTGAGTCACCTGGCTCTGTACAGTTATGTATCCATTAGAAGCCTGCTCTATTTTGACAATTTTGCATCTTTTTTTCTCTGGATCCAGAAACAATTACGTCCAACAATTGAATAGACACTTTCAGTTTGAGAGTTAACAGTCACCTGATTAATTCCAAAACAACCTCATTCTCAGGGATGGTTCTGTTTGTTTTAAACAATGCACCTTCAAAACTATACCAATGAGATGCCTTCATCATAGTACTTTCGTCCTCAGCTTTGAGCCAGAGAATGTTTATAACGAACAAGGAATCTATGGTATGTGTGAAAGGAAGAGTCCCCGGGAATGAGCTCCTCAGAGTCTACTAACTATAGACCCACGGTCTTCAGTGCAGGAAACTGGACAACCTGTTCAGCCTCCTGTGTTTGTGACTTCCATACAAACTGCCCCACTGCATTGCTGTTTTGTTTATGCAGGTCTGAGCCAATCTAGTAGGTAATTGATGTTAACTGCATTCCTGCTGTGTGCTAGAAAAATGGTGTTTAAATATATATTTCTAAGCAAGAAAATCTTTTATATAAATAAAACATTACACTGAATTTCAATCTACAAAATGGAGCTAATTGAAGTAAAGTGAGGGAGATGGGGGCTGGTAGATAGTGGGAAAGAGAAAGCATTTCTGTGACTGGGCTATTCCATTCATTCATTCATTCACTCAATCATTCATTCAGCATTTACTCCCACTTGGAGATTCTCCTTCCAGAATCCTTCAGCAAACCTGTGTTCAGTGTCAATAAGTCAATGTTCCCATATAACGTGAAAGGACTCTATAAAAGCCTTCCTGTGCCAACCTGCTCTTGACCTGGGCCCATGAGGCCAGTTCAAGGCCATGGACAGTTACACGTGTTGCATACTGCACGTGGTTCTGGTATATAAAAATATAGATCTTGTACGAACAAAATTCAATGAATTCTGACCATTCACCAACAAATAGAAGTACGATCCATTGAGGAAGATGTACCATTTCCCACTAGCATGAAGGCCCTGGACTACACCAGTCAGTGCTCCTCCCCAGGCTTCCTTGTCCTGAGCCCTGAGTCCCAGCTGCTGTGTTATCAGGGAGACGAGGCAACCATGTCTTCTTGAGGGAAAGACTTCAAGAGACAAAGTGTAGAACAGCAAGCAAGATTGTATTGACCGCAGCAAAAATATACTTAGGAGAGTGAAACAAGGAAGGGCATAGAAGAAGCAACAGGAGAGCCTGGGCTGGGCTGCCTTAGCTCACTGGGAAGTCAGAGAGTAGGGAGCCCTGGAGACAGGTTCAGGGGTGAGCCCGGGAGGAGCTGCCACTGCCCATTGCTTCCCTGGTTGCAAGTCTCATGGGGACCCTTAGAGGTTAGGGGATACATGCCTTTCCCCTCCCTCTCATGCCCAGGACTGCCCCCTCCCACCCATATACTAAGGTGGCACTGTTGTCTGGGGAACCTGGGCCAAGCCTGGCACGACTCGGCTAATAGCCTCCCTGGATCAGTCTGCATTTTAAAATATACATAGAAACACACATGAGATTCCAACACACTTCAGGGCAACTTGGGTTTGTTTGTTTTTAATATATTTTATTGATTTTTTACAGAGAGGAAGGGAGAAGGATAGAGAGTTAGAAACATCGATGAGAGAGAAACATCGACCAGCTGCCTCCTACACACCTCCTACTGGGGATGTGCCCGCAACCAAGGTACATGCCCTTGACCGGAATCGAACCTGGGACCTTTCAGTCTGCAGGCCCGACGCTCTATCCACTGAGCCAAACCGGTTAGGGCCAGCTTGGGGGTTTAAGAAAGTGCTTTTGAGGATACATAAAGAGAAGGGACGTTGCACCACATACCACAATGGAAAACTTTCCTAAAACCCCCATTTCAATATCACTTGCCCCCAAAGTCCCGTTCCCCACTCCAGCTACTCAAATTTCCCTCCAATGCCTCCAGGCTCTTAAAACCCTTCCCTACTCAGACTTCCTCCCACTGAACTGGAAACTTTCCCCTCTAATTTTCCTCTCCCTTCTCCTGTTATGGGGGGGGGGGGGGGACATATTTTTATTGATTTCAGAGAGGAAGGAAGAGGGAGACAGAGATAGAAACATCAATGAAGAGAGAGAATCATTGATAGGCTGCCTCCTGCTGCCTCCTGCACGGCCCCCTACTAGGGATCAAGCCCGAAACCCAGGCATGTGCCCTTGACCAGAATCAAACCTGGGACTCTTCAGTCTGCAGGCTGATGCTCTATCCACTGAGCCACCGACTAGGGCTCCTGTTGCCGTTTTGTTATACAAATCTCTCATTGGAACTACCCCCTTCCCCACCCACCTCCAAGAAAGGCCTGCTGTTTCCAAAAAAAAAGGTCACTTCACCTTAAGAGAGGGGATGGAGGGCTATTGATAAGAATCATAATTCAGATGTAAATCATTTAACACTGTTCTTACTTTTATTGTTATTATCCATCTACACCTTCTTACCCCATTTGACCTTGAGACCAATGGCATGTGTTGGAAAGATAGCTGGCAAGGTCAAAGGGGGACAGTCTGAAGCCATGAGACAGTGCACACCCAGCTGGCAGCCCTCAGAGCCCAAGGGGCCCTGTTCAGTGGTGGTTCTTTCCCAGCCCAGGTCTCATCACCTGCACAGAGCGACGTCTGCTCCCCTACACGCCTGCTCCCCTCCACGCCCATCTCACAAGGTCACCCACACCTCAGAGAGGAAGGAAGTGACCAGAGACCGGATAGGATGGACGTGCGGCAGATGAGAGCCATGGCCGGAAGCAGCCAGCCCCAGTCACTGTGCGGTGGCTGTGACTCAGCCGGCCGGCAGGCCCCCTTGTGAAACACTCTAAGGCTGACCCTGTGTGGACTTGTTACTCAGCATCGGATGTACTTGCTTGTTATCTGCCGAAAACAGGCAGTCTCCTACTAGACTGCTCCTCTTAAACAATAAGCAATATTTTTCCTCCTCACAGTGCAGTTTCCCTCTGACGCAACCAAAGATAAAAACATCATATGCTCCTGCCCAGAGAAGGAGGCGGGTGCCTCTGGGGTGCCTGGCAAGTCTCCGTTAAAGGACCAGCCACCAAGGGAGAAAAATCTTCCAAATCGCTCCTGGCCCAAGCAGTGGCACGGCACCATGAGGTTGGCACTCTGAGCTTTCCCCCAACTGCCTTCTCTCTCTCAGGCTCCCTGGGAGATGAGCTGTGAGCCTCTGAGCTGGACGTGTTACGGTGCAGTCCCAGCACTTGCCTGGGTAGGTGGTCCTCAGTGGAAGCTTTGTCTGCAGGGCTGGGCGAGTCAGGGCTGGCTCACACACAAGCACCATGCAGCAGCCCCAGGGGCTAACGTGCTAAGGGAGGTGAGGAGCCACCCCTTCTCCTCCCATCTCAGTGGGGCCCACACTTCCTGAAACCTGAGCCCATGCAGTTCATTTCACAGTGAGAGAGAAAGCTTTAAACACAAATTGTCTAGCAGCGCACAAGCAAAGACCAAGAACTGGCTGCGTCTTGTCATAAACTCCGTGAGACAAAACACAGCCGGGCCCACACAGAAAGAGGTGGTGTGGCTAGCTCACACCAGAGGACCCGGGCTGGACCGGAACGTCCCCTTTGGTCACTTTGCTTCTCACCATTTCCTTAGCGAGAATGAACTGAAGACAGATTTCAGAGCTTGCTGTTTGTAGAATGTATAGTGCATTGCATGTAAGTAAACTCATGCGATCCTGATCCTGTAGAACTGATTCAGCCATTTTTTAAAAAAAGTATGCTATTGTCTCCAGAAAGTTTGGAATTTATAATAATCTCAGCAGGCCCTACCTTTTAAATAGTTATTATTAATTTTATTTTGAATAGATAATACATTCATATACAGTGGGGCCTTGACTTACGAGTGTCCCGACTAACGAGTTTTTTGAGATACCAGCTGTCTCTCGGCCGATTTTTTGCATTGAGTTGATAGAGTAATTTGAGTTAACGAGCTCGGTCTCTGAATGAATTAAACTCGTAAGTCAAGGCCCCACTGTATTTAGATGTCAAACCCATATAGATTATCTATATTAAGAACTCATCTCTACCCTGTTCTCATTCCCCACTGACCCCAGAGATAACCATTTCTATTACTTCCTTATATAATCTTTCAGTGTTCCTTTATGCAAACAAAAATAAATGTTTTTATATGTGTTAATCTGAATAATGCCCCCCAAAGAGGTTCATGTACTAATTCCCAGAACCTGTGACCATGCTACCTTAACCTAGCAAAAGAAGCTTCGCAGATGTAATTAAGTGAAGGATCTTGAGATGGGAGAGTATCCTAGATTATCCAGGTGAGTTCAATCTAATCGCAAGGGTCCTTACAGATGAGAAGAAGGAGGGTCAAAGAGAAAAAAAGAAAGAGAGAGATTAAAAGATACTACATTACTGGTTTTGAAGATGGGGGATGGGGCTACGAGCCAAGGAGTGCAGGCAGTCTCCAGAATCTGAAAAAGATAAGGAAATGGATTCTCTCCTTAGAGCCTCCAGAAGCAACACAGCCGTGCTGATCCATTTTAGATTTCTGACCTCCACAAATAAATTTGTATTGTTTTACACCACACATTTGTAGAAAGTCATTACAGAAACAACAGGAAACTAACACAACTTATTTTTACCCTTTTTATAACAAAAGTTAGCACACTTTGTATAGGGTGTCCCACGTCTTGGTGCAATTGTAGACTTTAATAACCTTAGACGTATAAATGCTACAGACTTACAAACAACATCATTTAAAAGTTTTATTATTTGAATCTCTTTTACACTTATTTAGTTATGTGAATCTTAAATAATACATTTAATTTTGTTTCAATATTTCTGACTGAACAAATACTGACTGAATCAAAAACATTAAAGTTAAATTTTATTATTCCAAATTCACAAGCGTAAATAGAGGAATAAGAAATGTACCCAATTAAGTTTTCAAATCATGTTTTTTTTTAATTTATAGTATTTCTACTTCTGATATTCTTACAGTTTAAAATAGCACAAAACTTTTTGGATATGGTGTACATTCTTCAGCACTTTGATTTTTGTCCATCCACAAGATATTCTAGAGATACTTCTGTGTCAAAACATAAGAGCTTCCTAATTCTTCCTACAGCTGCACACTGTCCTGTCATGTTGGTGTACAGTCCCTGTTAATGGATATTTGGGTTATTTCTAATCACACAGAGTGCTGCAGTGGATCTGTATGTGTGGATCTGTAGGGCACATTATTAGAAGTGGGGATGTGGGGGTCAAACCTACTTTTTTGTAACAATAGTAGGATGTGCACATTGTTGGCAAAGATGGTAGTGGTGACTCCTCCCACCTGTGTGTGTGCACGATCTTTTACACGGTGACCTTGCTGCTCCTGTCATCCAGAGGACTTGCTTTGGCTAATAAAATGTGGAGAAAGCGACTTCCAAGCCTAAGCCTCCAAAAGCCCTCCAGCTCCTTCTCTCTCTCAGAAACCTGAATCTTCCATGTGAAGAAGCCTGGACTAGCCTCCCTGAGGCAGTGAGACCAGTGGAAGAGGTGCAGCCAGCAGCCAGTGAGGAAGGTCTTAGTGGAGCCAATACATGACTGCAGCTGCATGAGTGACCCCTGAAGAGACAGCGGCAATGCCAAGCTAAGTCAGTCCAATTGCCAACCCAAAGACCTGCCGTGAAGTGTAAACAGAGTGTAGCCCTGGCCGGTATGGCTCAGTTGGTTGGAGCATCCTCCCAAACACCAGAAGGTGGCAGGTTTGATTCTGTTTGGGGCACATGCCCAGGGTGCAGGTTCAATCCTTTCAGGGTACATGGATGTTCTCTCTCTCTCAAAAAAAAAAAAATGTGTGTGTTTTTTTTTCAAATAAAATGAGTATAAAGCTACTCATTTTTAAGGCATTTATTATGTAACAATAGACAGCTGCTGCCTCAAGGAAGTAGTTGCTCTTAACAAGATTTATTTTGAAAGAATGTACAATATGTTAGCCACATAAGGCAATAACCAACTTTTAGAACAGTCTGTGGACTCTCCGGAGTTGTCTAAGAAAGTCCAGTTCAGCTAGTCTTGTGGTTAGTGGTAAGTGTAGGAACTATTCAGATACACCTTAACCCTGAGCATGCCAAAAAACTGGCTAGACAACCAAAATTTCTCACTTTCAGAAAGAGAAAATAGAAGGTTACTCTGTGTGGAGCGGTGACTAGATTAGGAGAATTTTCTCTAGGCGACATCACATTTCCTTGTTGGGCAATTTCCATTGTTAAAGGAAACAGCTCTGCTATGTCATCCCTTCTGGCACATACTAAGGCTCTTCTCAGTTCAAGGAAGGAAAATGAAGATCTGATGGTGCTCTGGTCACCTTGATCTGGCTCAAAGGGAAGAGTACATTTGATTGAACTAGCACACCAGTGTTTTTCAAAGTCAAGACAATCAATTTAATGTGTTGGAAATAGCATTTTAAAATGATATTTATACACCTTTGTTCACAGCAGCATTATCCACAAATACACAAAGGCAGAAGCAACCCTGTTGCCCAATTGGATAAGCAAAACGTAGTAAATGCACACAGTAGAATATTAATCAGCCTTAAAAAGGAAGGACATCCTGACAGATGCCAGGACAGGGATGAACCTGGAGGACATTAAACCAAATGAAATAAGCCAGACACAAAAAGACAAATACTAGTACTGTATGATTCCACTTTTTTAAAAAATATATTTTATTGATTTTTTACAGAGAGGAAGGGAGAGAGATAGAGAGTTAGAAACATCGATGAGAGAGAAACATCGATCAGCTGCCTCCTGCACATCTCCCACTGGGGATGTGCCCGCAACCCAGGTACATGCCCTTGACCAGAATCGAACCTGGGACCTTTCAGTCCACAGGCCGACTCTCTATCCACTGAGCCAAACCGGTTTCGGCTGATTCCACTTTTATGAGGTACCTAGAGTAGTCAAATTCATAGAGACAGAAAGTAGAATGGTGGTTTCCAGGAGCTGAGGGAAGAGGGGAATGGAATTTCCATTGGGGATGAGGAAAATGTTCTAGAGATGGATGGTAGTGATAGTTTCACAACAATGTGAATGTATTAAATGCCACAGAGCTGTATGCTTAATAACAGTTAAAATTGTAAATTTTATATTATGTACTAGAGGCCCAGTGCATGAAATTGGTGCACTGGTGGGGGGGGGGGGTCTCCTCAGCCCGGCCTGCACCCTCTCGCAGTCTGGGAGCCCTCAGGGAATGTCTGACTGCTGCAGAGGCAGGAGAGGCTCCTGATACCGCCACTGTGCTCACCAGTCGTGAGCCCGGCTCAGGGCTTCTGGCTGACTGGCACTCCCCCTGTGAGTCCTCCTGCATTGAGCACCTGCCCCCTGGTGGTCAGTGCGCAACATAGCAACTGGTCATTCCACAGTTCAGTCAATTTGCATATTAGCCTTTTATTATACAGGATATTTTACAGCAATAAAAATAATTATTAAAAAATATAGGTTATACAGGTGTGCTCACTGTTCAAAAATATATCAGGCTATAAACTTACAATAGAAAGTGTCAAAGTACATTGCCCATAATAAGGGTAACTGTTGTTTTGTGAAACTTTAGTGTGAGTACTAAAACATGATGTAAAATGTATTTCTGATTGTGGTTTTAAAAAATTGGGGGGAAAATATGCTAGGGGCTAGTCTCCATTTCTCATTGTTGTTGTTGTTGTTGTTAATCCTCACCTAAGGATAGTTTTTCCATTGCGTTTTAGAGAGAGTGGGGGGCGGGGTGAGGGGAGAGAGAAATATCGATTGGTTGCCACCTGCATGTGCCCCAACCAGGGTCAGGGATAGAACCTGCAACCCGGGTATTGCCCTTGATCGGGAATCAAACCTGAGACCCTTTTGTTGTGTGGACCGACGCTCTCACCACTGAGAACACGGTCCAGGGCAGTGCCTTCCTCTTTTATTTTGATGCACTTTTCTCAGCAGAAGTAATTTAATTTTGACATTTATTTATTCAAACAGAAAAATCCTTTCCCTGGGGTCTTCTCTTCAATACAATCATTTTTCTCCTCCTGGCTGCTCATGGTAACTAGATTTCATATGCTAGATTAGCCAATGAATTCATGTACAGACATTTGATCATTGTGCTCCATGAACTGTTAACGAACGCATTAGCATACATTGTGATGAGAGATTATGACATGGGCTTTCTGCTTCAACCCAGAAAAAATGGAGTTCCCTTCAGTCATACAGTGTTTGAATTTAAAAAGCCCTTGGTGGTTATGGCTTCTAAACCTCTCCTGCTCATAGGCATCTTCAGTATAATATCCAAAAACAGTGGGTTGTTCATCTTGTGCCTAGCATTTCCAATGACCATGAGGCACACAGACTCATTGTTGAATGGCTTCCATTGTAGAAAGTGGTAAGAGAGCAGTTTCATGGCAGAACTGAGAGGTAAGTCACTCTGGAACCTGTGGAGACATCTTCTATTATCTGAAAAACAGGTTCTGAATATATCCATTACCCACGTTTCAAAGTTATCCTTCATGGGGAGTTTGTATTGGCTTAGAAGAGTGCACTTCATTCTTTTGCATGAGGCTGTCCACTTTTCCCAGCACCATTTATTGAAGCTACTTTCCTTTCTCCATTGTATATTCTTCACTCCATTGTCATGAATTAATTAACCATATAAGCATGAGTTCATTCTGGGCTCTCTAGTCTGTTCCATTGATCTATGAGTCTGTTTTGATGCCAGTACCATGCTGTTTTGATTACTATGGCTTTGTAAGATCAGGGAGTGCAGCTTTGTTCTTCTTTTTCAAGATTGTTTTGGCTTTGTGGGGTCTTTTGTCACTCTATACCAGTGGTTCTCAACCTTCCTAATGCCACAACCCTTTAATACAGTTCCTCATGTTGTGGTGACCCCAATTTCATTGTTACAAATTAAACATAATTAAAGCATAGTGATTAATCACAAAAACAATATGTAATTATATATGTGTTTTCTGATGGTCTCAGGCGACTCCTGTGAAAGGGTCATTTGACCCCCAAAGGGGTCGAGACCCACAGGTTGAGAACCGCTGCTCTATACAAGTTTTAGGATTTTTTTTCTGTGAAAAATACCATTGGAATTTTTATAGGAATCTGCAGATGTCGGGTAGTATGAATGTTTTAACAATATTAATTCTTTTAATCTATGAGCATGGGCTATCTTTCCATTTAGTTGTGTCTTCAATTATTTTACCAATATTTTATTGTTTCAGTATATAGAGTAAACAATGTTAATTTGCAGTCACGTCAGATGTCATGTCCCCCAGGTGCACTGCTTTTCAGAGAAATCTAAGTAATGATCCCAAGCAAGGGGCACACACACATCAAAGGTCATTTGAGCTGAGGTTATTTGATTTAGGAATTCGGTAATGTTCTTTATTATTGCTACTGCTTTTTGTTTGTTTTGTTTTTAAAAAAACAGCAACCAAATGCACAAGTTTAAGATATTTTAATCACAAGTTTTCTGAAGAACAACTCATTATCTTCCTAGCATTTCAAGCTTCATTTATTCCTTTCTTATATCCCGTCCCCATGGCACCAGTACTCAGGCGCTATTTTAGCAGATTTTACTTAGTAACTTTTAGCATCAATACAATTTTGCCTTTGTTGCTGTTGTTGTTTATACCAAATTAGAAAGGTTAACAACAAAATGATACAAACAGAAAACAGGATAAGATACACTTCAAAGTACTCAGAAGCAAAATTTACATACCTCTGGGTGTTCTTTTTTATTTTTAATCTTTATTATTGAAAGTATTACAGATGTGCCCCATTTTTCCCCATTGACCCTCTCCACCCCGCATCACCCCATCCAGGACTTCACCACACTATCGTCTGTGTCCATTGGCCATGTATATATGCATATAAGTCCCCCCCGGCCCCCCGTTTCCCACCTTCCCTCTGAGATTCGTCAGTCTGTTCCATGCTTCTATGTCTCTGGATCTATTTTGTTCATCAGTTTATTTTGTTTATTAGATTCCACATATGTGTGCAGTCATGTGATACTTATCTTTTTCTGACTGTCTTATTTCACTTAGCATAATACTCTCCAGGTCCCTCCATGCTGTCTCAAAGGGTAAGAGAGCCTTCTTTTTCACAGCTGCATAGTATTCCACTGTGTAAATGACCACAGCTTTTTTATCCACTCATCTACTGATGGGCACCTGGGCTGTTTCCAGATCTTGCATCTGAGTGTTCTTGGCACCTTGGCATATTGAATATCTCAAGCTGAAGGGATCTGAGGAATAACAGGTGCAGGAAGAACTTTATGACCTTCCCCTGAAGCAGATTATAAGACACTGGTGTGAGAGGTGCCCTCCCAACTCTCCTCCCCTACATCACCAACTAAGTTGGGTTTTAGACTCCCAGAGAATGAATATTTACTAACATTTTTCACTATCTGGAGTAAAAACTGGAGGTTTTATTTTCAGATATTTTGTTTCATTGAGAATTATTGTAAAGTCAGGACCTACAAACAGATTTTACCAGTCTCTCTCCAGGCCTTCTGAGTTCACCCAGGTGCCAGATTAAAAAGGAAAACAACTCGGGCCTAACTGTCTCTTAAAATAGGACTGCAGAACTTTGTGGGCTTTTTATTTTTTTGAATCAAGAACTATTAATCCATGGGGGGGGGGGGGCAGATACAAATACCTGGTTTTGTTTTTCTGCTTTTTTACAAAGTAATTTTACTTTTAAGAGAAAGATATATCTCTAACTTATCTGCTTTCTATATTGATAACAAAATCTATTTCAAGCTTAATTGATTACATAAGTTAAAATGCATTTTGTTTTTATATTAAGGCCAGTAATAGCAGAGAAAACGTAGCAGCGGGGAATGTAAGGCAAGTGAGAGAAAGAAGCAAGGATTCACACACTCCTGTCAAGGAAATTACAAGGGCCACACACACAGAAAAGAGACCCAGAAAACAATAGGGAGTTTAGACTTTTATGGAGCAATGGCCCTTTTCCCCTCACCTGGATATTTCCCCCAAGACTTTATAACGTCCCTGTTTCATTACTACAGACTTCAGCATACATACCAATATCACCAGAAGCAAAAACAAACAAAACAAAACAAAAAAAACCTTGAGTGTGAACACAGAACTGCTCACTGGAGCTTTGAAATTTCAGTCTCTGAAACAGCTTACTTCACTTACCCAGGGTTTAGAACTGTCTTTAAAACTCACTTTTCAGGATTTGGTAAATCAAGAAATTCGAAAGCAGCCAAGACTCCAGATCAAGTCCTTACAGGGCAACTTTAAGCAGCTATTGTGCGTGTCTGGTCTCTATTGGCTCTAAAACCACCAACACCACCCATTGTGAGAAAAAAACCATTCTAGAACAAGGGTAAGGAGGTTTTCAAAGTGGTCTACCAACTTCCTACGCATAGAAACAATGCGGGGGAGGGGGCGACTGAGAATATAACTCATTACATTGGACTAAATAACATTTTTCAATCTTTTTAATATTAAAAGTCAAATGGCAGGGTGGGAGTTTACAATAAAATCAGGATTCTAGCAAGCACTGTGGAAAGTGTTGGGAAGGAGGTCTACAATAGGAGATACTTATAGAGAAAGCACAGCAATAAGGAGATGCGGTAACAACGGGAATGAAAGACGAGGAAAATTGGCATTTTGGACAACAGTGACAGAATATGATGAAACAGTACACGTCATTCCACCAAGGTTGGTAATCAAACTGATAGAGCAATGACCTGTGGCCATGAAAACTAGAACGCCAATTAATGGTTTCGGTCTAAACAACCCGGAAGTCTACAACCTCGGAAGTCTACAGCCTTTCCTAGTTTTAACTCAGGGATGGAAATAAAATATTGAGCAAGGTTATCTCATACCTGGAAAAATTGGCTCCCTGGCTGAGAGAGAGGAGGATAGTCATTTGCCATGAAGATCCTCACCTTTTGGTGGAAATAATAACTGCTCCTAGAAAAATAGGGAGTTGAGGCTTTTGAAGAATTCTAAATGCCCTACAATATCTCAATGAGCAATGAAATGTATCCAAAGTCACTCACAGTCTCAGAATGGGTGATCTGCCAGTACAGGGGTTCAACATTTCTGACATAACTTTTTGCTGCCCTCACCATTTTTAGATATACTCTTCTTTGCCCACTCCGCTTTTATTCTCTACTGAGTTAATGTCTCAACAATCAAGGTCACCCCAACGCTCTTCCTAAACATATCCTCCTTCAGCAATAATTCTGGTCTTTCTCTCTGAGTCCAGAGGTTTCTATGAAATGAACTAGCACTGTTGCTGAGCTTTATTTTTATTCAATATTTTCTCGTCATGTATAGACATGAATTGCCATTCAGTGAAACCTACCTAGTCTTTGTCATTTGGGATGAATAGAGATTTTTTTGATGCATTGTTTTAAACGTTCAGAAATAGAAGCAACCATGCAGTCTTAGAAAAGTAAATCGAGAAAAGAAAATGTCTTGTATTCTTTGATATGGAAGTATCTGTATCAAATTACTAATGTTGTACTAAAGAGGCTTGGGACATATTGTATTTATTTGCTTATGACACTTATTCTCACTATTTTCATTTTGTGGTGAGTAAATTAAAAAAATGGAATAAGAACAAGATGACCTTTCTATTTTGTCCTAAACGAGAAAACAGGAAGAGTGAGTACTGCCATCTCTTGGTTACACAATGTAGTAATTTTAAATTGTTACACTTAGTAGCCAGAAGAATGCTGTTAGTCATCAAGTGACCAGAAACATTTGTTTCGTATGAGTCAGTTCTTTAAAGTATTTCCTCATATCTTTCTTCTTAAAGTAATCACGGATATTTTGAAATCTCACTTTTCTTTCAATAGTAGACATAGAGAGAAAGTGCTGGTGGGTTGAATAGGTTCCCTTAAAGACTAACCGTTCTAATTATATTTAATAATTCTAAAAGATTCTCAGTGGGGAAAGAGAAGAAGTGGAGAACTTTTTTTGTTTAATCATTAAAGCCAATTCACAATAGCAGGGGCCAAGAACCTGAGCGAAAAGCTGGGCTTCCTAAGACAAGGAAATGCTGTGGCAGAAGCTCCGAAACCCACCTCCGGGTTTCAGCTACACCAAGCAGGAGACGAAGTATAGGAAGTGCGGGCAGGGACTAGGCACATCCTGGGAATGGTCTATTTTTGAAGGAAACGTTGTACTACTGTGGAAGGAAGCTCTGAGTTCACCACAGGGCACTATGGGGCCAGCCTCTTAGTCAGCTGGGTTAGCCGGTGGGGAGCCACAGACACTGTGACTGCACGACACGTATTTTGCTAAGTAGGACTGAAGAAAAGACTTGGAGTGGGTTGGTAGAGAGCATGTATTTTTTTAAGAAGAACGTTGTGAATTTGAAGAGAAGAGAATTCTGGAATGGCAATGTAAACCTCTCAGTGTGTGTGTGTGTGTGTGTGTGTGTGTGTGTGTGTGTGTGTGTGAATCCAAAAAGGAAGCTATCAAAATAAGCTTTTTAAAAGGCTCATCAGGAAACAAAAAAGGCTCGTCTGGGTAGCATAAAATAGAATGAGGATTTTAGGAATATTTGAGATAACAGAGGAAATATGGAAATGTCATAGCAGTTGAGTGAAAGGAAGTGAACTTGACATTTATCTGGATATCCTCGAGTCTACCCTGATATTCTCCTTTTGCTGTAGAGACACATGATACTTTTCCACATACACTGACATGTTTTTGGAGATAAAAGAGTGGAATTTACTTCTTCTTGTTATATAACACACAGGCGCGCGCGTGCACACACACACACACACACATACACACACACACACAATTTCCATAGGGTGCCAGAGAGTAGACTGGGCAGACTGGACCTGGTTTATAGTCATATATCTCTACCAACTAGCCACATGTCTCCATGTGAGCCTTGCATTTCTAATCTAAAAAATAAGTTTGTTGGACTCTCAAGCTAGGGTCGGAGGAGATCCCTGCATCTATGGATCATTTTCAAAGGTTCAAGTTTGAGAATTACCAGACTACTTTATTTCTAACTAGAGGCCCAATGCACAAAGATTCGTGCAAGAATAGGCCTTCCTTCCCCTGGCTGCTGGCACCGGTTTCCCTCTGACACCCAGGACCCGGGCCTTTGCTCTAGCCACTGCTTCCCGCCTTCGCTCTGGGCCAGCTGCCGCCATCTTTGTCACATTAATTTGCATATTCCCTCCTTATTGGCTGTGGGCACTGCCATTTTGTTGCGAGGTGATGGTCAATTTGTATATTCCATCTTTATTAGATAGGATGGCCTTGCTAGCTCTCAAATTCTAGTGAAGAAAATTTTTTTTTCTTCACTAGATCCCTATAGACCTAGAGAAGGAAGAAAAGTCAACAAGCTTATTTTTTCCCTCTATATTTCTCCTCCCTTTATTTTCCTTTCTCTCTTTTTTTAAAATTGATTTGAGAAAGAGAAGAAAGGAGAGAGCAAGAAATATCAATGTGAGAGAGAAACATTGATTGGTTGCCTATGCATGTACCCTATCAGGGATTGAACCCACAACCTGTGTATATGCTCTGGGAATCAAACCTACCACCCCTTGCAGGATGGGACAATGGTCCAACCAACTGAGCCACACCGGCCGGGGCTCTTCTCCCTTTCTGACATGTAATCATACCATTGTTCTGGATTTCTAGAGCAGTGCTTTCCAATAGAAATACATTGAATATAAAATTTTCTAGGGACCACATTCTTTCAAGTAAAAAGAAGCAGGTGAAATTAATTTTAATAATATATTTTATTTAACCCAATATATCCAAAATATTTTTTCAATGTGTCATCATTGTAAAAATTAACGAGAGAGTTGAAAGTCTTTTTTAGCACAAAAAAAATTGAACATCCAGTCTGTATTTTACACTTACATCTCAATTCAAACTGACCACAATGTGAGTGCTCAGTAGTTACCTGTGGCTGAGGTCTGAAGATCCCAAGTCCAGGAGCGGACGCTGCACAAATAGAGCCCTATTGATGAGAGCTGACTCCCTGCAGTGCAGACTCCCTGAAAACGGCCCAGTTGACTTACCTAATCCCAGAACCTGGAGAAGGTCCAGAACCCACAAAAAAGGTTCAGAACCGGAAGGCACATCTCTCCACTCAAAACTCCCCAATGGGAATGTTTCCTTCCTCTAGCCAATAGTCCACCCCTTCCCAGGACACTTGAAAAGTGGTATTGCTTTCCTTTCTCAACCTCATGCTGCTTCCCCACAACACACCTAAGTGTTCTTCTCAACAAGCCCTTCAATGGGGAAGAGAGTAATGAATCCATCTTTGGATCCAGGCAAATAGTGATTGCCCGCAAACCCCCTGCTGTAGAAACAATGAGCATGTGCATTAGTGTTCTTCATTTTGTAAACAATGGGGAAACTTCCATTCATTCCCCGATTCTATTGCAGGAGGCCTGATTCAAAGACTGTTTGCAATTAATGTAAATATTTTTTTGCTGTTATTGTATGTCATGATAGCAAAAGAGCATGGGAATAATTAAAAACTAATTTGGACGTCAGCAATCTAGATTTCAGTTTGAGACATTATGCCTGTTATTTTATTTAAACACCTGGAATAGTGAGTAATGGGAGTAAATAAGGAATGTTGCAAATTGAGATGAGGTAGACTATTTCATATGAGAGAAGATAAAGATTTTCTTTTTCATTCAGCCAACACACTACTGTCTTTCAATTTTCTTACATAGTTGGGCTGGCAGCGTAGTTCAGAGGCGTAAAGAGAAGCACTGGATTCAAGCACAGTCCAGCCTCGTTCATCTCAAACCGCTCCCATCTCGAACAAATCAGTTTTCCACCAAGTTGTTCATGGGAAAAAATGTCTCTGTTGTAGAACAAAACTTGGGATCAACCTGGCAACACTTTCATGCTGATACCTGTATGATCAGTCATGTGTCTCTCAGGCCGCAAACACAGGAGAGAATGCATGAGTGTGAGTCAGTTACCGCTAAACCTGGCGCTGTTAACATATCAGGAAATTGTGCTGTGAATATTTTCTTTCTCTTTTTGCTTTTGTTTGCTGCTTATTATTATTAAATATTACAGTAAGTCACCATGGGTCCTACGAAGGTTAGCGATAGCAGCGAAGTGAAAAAGAAAGTTGTGAGAACAATAAGAGAGCTAAAAAATAAATAACTGCAAAGTATGATAGAGGTGTTCATGTGTCTGATCTGGCTACCAGGTATGGCAAGGCAAAATCAACGATTAGCACAATTTTAAAACATAAAAAGGCCATCAAGCGTGCTGATGTTGTTAAGGGTATAGAAGTGCTCACAAAACAACCATCACAGGCAATTGAGAAGCGGAATCATTTGGGGTCTGGGACGGATTAATTCAATTTACATTCTTTCTAATGGGGGGAAATGGTTCTGTTTTTGAACAAAACACTTCTCAAGCAGCCTTCTGGAACAAATTAAGTTTGAGAACCGAGGTTCCACTGTATTTCCTACTTGCTTAGGTATAGTTAACATGAGTACAGATTATCTAGATTAACATCAGCTTACTTAGGTATAGTTTGTCACAGTGTGCCTCTCCCACTCTCTCCTTCATCCCTCTAAGAACAGATTTATGCAGACACTGGGGAGTGGGGTCGGGGTGGGGGTGTGACATCAACATCAGATACACCTCTGAGGAAGTCACTGGTGGGAAAACGAAGTCTCATATCACATCAAACCCACTGCTGTGATGCCGATTAATCTGTGTGCTCTTGATGTTGATGGTTCCACACAAGCACCATCATGCTCTCCCTCCCTTTGTCATCATTGGTATCAATTCAAAAAGAGCTCCAAGAGAAGGAAGAGAGATTGCAGTGTACACAGTGTAAAGATCAGAATTACAACACTGCCTGAATTCAGTACATCACATTAGACTGTACATTTTTGAAGAGTTGACACTTGCTGAAATGATGCCCCATTCCAGTGTTCCCTTGGACAATTACTAACTCTTCTGGGTCCTTGTACTCTTCCCAGTTGCTACGGGTGTCTGAGCATCAGTTCCACTGAGGAGGGAGGTGGATTCTAGAATAATTAATGTGAACAGGGAAGGTTAAGCGGTTCAGTGGCCTCATCAGTCTTAAATTTCTTAAAAATAAATGCAAACGGATTTTCTTTGTAAAAATAAAAGTCCTGCATTTTTTGTGGCCTGGCTACCTGTCTATCCCTAGGCAAAAGTGGACTAAGACTTCCTTCATTTTCACCAGCCATTATCTTCTACTTTTACCCCAAAAATGATCTTTCCTCCTATCCCCATCCTTTACTCAATCCTAAGAGATTGTAGAAAAGACTCACATTTACCACTCCATACTGAGTAAATTAAAAATTAGCTTAAGTCCTTCAAGATTCATGTAATCAGTTTTCTTCATTTTGCCCCCTCAAGTATTTCATTCAGAAGCAAAGTCCTTGGGGGGGGGGGGGAGAGTCCTTCCCCAACTGGTCCTGGCCATCTGAGGAGTAGAGAGTCGAGCCTATCTCTCTACTCCTATAAGGAATAAAATGAAGTAAATCATTCCTTCATAAAGCACAAGGCTCCACCCTTTGGGACTGGGCTCCACCCTTAGGGATAAGGTTCACCTCTGAGGGTCTTGACTCCGCCCTTCAGGTCGGGGCTCAACTCTACCGGGCTAGGTTGGGTTCTCTGGGTCTAGGTCAGCGGTTCTCAACCTGTGAGTCGCGACCCCTTTGGGGGTCAAACGACCCTTTCACAGGGGTCACCTAAGACCATCGGAAAACACATATATAATTACATACTGTTTTGTGATTAATCACTATGCTTTAATTATGTTCAATTTGTAACAATGAAAATACATCCTGCATATCAGATATTTACATAACGATTCATAACAGTAGCAAAATTACAGTTATGAAGTAGCAACGAAAATAATTTTATGGTTGGGGGTCACCACAACATGAGGAACTGTATTAAAGGGTCGCGGCATTAGGAAGGTTGAGAACCACTGGTCTAGGTTCATGCATTGGGGACTAGCTTTACCTCTTCAGGCCGTGAATCGGCTCCTTAGAGCTACTCTGGGGCTAGGCTCGTCCTTCCGGACTTGGCTCAGCTGTTCAGGGCTAGGCTGGGCTCTTTGGGTTTAGGCTCGGCTCTTAAGAAATAAGGTTATCCCTTCGGGGCTGGCTTCAGCTCTTAAGGCGAGTCTCGGCCCTTGGGGGCTAGGCTCAGCTTTTTGGGGGTAGCTCGGCTCTTACTTACACTCTAACAAGTTATCCTGTTAATGTTCTGTGAATGCGGCAGAAGACAGAAAACTCCTGGGCCATAGACAAAAGACTTTATTACTAACAGCACAGCCTATAACATCAGCACATTTGCATCAGTTTCCCTGGCCCCCACATGACACCTGCACAAGCAGTGGCTTACATGATAGGGTCAAGGGCCCAGCAGGCAGCAAACAAGCCACTTCCCCACGGTGACCTACTTAATCACCTCTGTGACTAACCAGAGAAACTGCTCTGTATCAGAAGACAGATCAGCCTAACATGCTCAAGAGCATGCTGGGACAGTCAGGGCCCTCAGCGGACTGCCTCTCCCTACAGCGCTCACACACATTTATCATTCCCAGCTTCCATTCAAAATTACCTTAATCCAAAAGCCCACAACACCGAGGGCTCATAGCCCTGGGCTGGCTGTTGAAGACTGCATAAAGTGTTGTATTCATCGCTGAAGGAAAATGGGATTGTAGGATGTGAATCTGTCTTCCTATGTTTGAACAAAAACACCCAAACATAACCCCCGACCCTTCCACAGTTTCAATTCCTGCCAGACTGTTTACATAAACTCTCAGTTCCCGTTAGATTGTGATACTGAAAAAGAAACACCACCCACTCTCCAATTTGGATGGAGAAGTCAACAAAAAAAAAGAAATATGTGTCCAATAAGCAATTCAAACTTCATATGTCCAAAAACAAAGCTTCTGGTCTTCCCCATACCTCACACCTGCTCCTCCTGAGGTCCCTGCATAGCTCCTGGTTGCTCAAACCAACAATTTAGAATCATGCTTGCCATATCTATCTGCCTGCCTGTCTATCTATCTATCTATCTATCTATCTATCTCATTTCACAGCCTGCTGAGTGAATCCAGACCCTAACCTGTGCGCTTGCTCCATGGTAAAGCCACCATAATTTCTTGCCTGGGTTATTACAATTACCTGCCAACTATTTTGCTACTTTAGTCTTTGCTTTCTTGTGTTATATCTCAATCCAACAGCTAAAGTGATTCTTTCAACATGAAAAGCCAGATCATATCACTCCTCTGCTCAAAACTTCCCACTGACTCCTCATTCAGAAGTTTTAAAAGCTCTGACCCTGGCCGGCCAGGTCTTATACAATCTGCAACCCCTGCTTACTTCTCTGATCTGATCTCTGACTACCCTCCTAACTGCCTCCCCTCCAATCACTCAGACTTCCTGTCTGCTCCGGAACACACTGGGTGCACCCTGGCCCGGGCACTTGCACTGCTATTTCCTCTGCCATGCTCCTCCCCTAAATGTCCACAGGTATCTGCTCACTGCCTGCCCAGCAGCCCCCAAACCTCTTCTCTATTTTTATCCATGGCACTTACCAACATTTGACACACTACAGATGTTGTTTCCTTATTAACTGTTTCCTCCCACTAGAATGAAAGTCGAGGATTCTTTCTCCACTTATGCTCATTGCTACATCCCCAGTAACTAGAACTGTGCCTGCCATACACTAGGAATCCAATAAAAGATTGTTGACTTCATTAATTCAGCAAGTTCAGCATCTATCTTTTCAGTTTGCAGTCCAAGAGCAAGAGAAAGACAAATCAACAAGAAACTATAATACAGTGGGTTTAGAGCCAAATTTAGAGGAGTGTAAAGTATTCCAGGGTCATAAAGAAGGACTAGATTGAGGAGAGCCAGATGGGAATAATTTTTTTAAAAAAAAGGACTCTCATGCCCTAGCTCAGTGGTCGGCAAACTCATTAGTCAACAGAGCCAAATATCAACAGTACTTCTTCAAAATAGACTCACCCAGGCCGAAAACTGACTTCTGCGCATGGGCCACGAAGTTTCAATCGCACTGTACACACGCCAGCACGTGGTATTTTGTGGAAGAGCCACACTCAAGGGACCAAAGAGCCGCATGTGGCTCGTGAGCCACAGTTTGCCGACCACGGGGCCTAGCTAGTTTGGCTCAGTGGATAGAGCGTTGGCCTGCAGACTGAGGGTACCCAGATTCGATTCCAGTCAAGGGCACATGCCCGGGTTGTGGGCTCGATCCCCGGTAGGGGGTGTGCAGGAGGTAGCCAATCAATGATTCTCTCTCGTCATTGATGTTTTTATCTCTCTCTCCCTTTCCCTTCCTCTCTGAAGTCAATAAAAATATATTTTTTAAGAAAACACAAAACAAATAAGGACTCTCAGAGAAGGCCCTCTGATATCCCGCTTTGTCCTAGTTTGGCCTACCCAGAATCCTAGCCCACCCAAGGAGTTCTGGTGGTTTTGTTTTCATCGTGATTATAAATGTCAGTCATTGTCTTCATAGGTAATAGCAAAATGAGGGAACATTTACTTATCAAAAATGATAGTCCAAGCCCTGGCTTGTGGCTAAGTTGATTGGAGCATCATCCTGGAGACCAAAAGGTTTCAGGTTCAACTGCCAGTCAGGGCACATCCCTAGGTTGCGGTTCCATCCTCGGTCAGGGCAGGTGCAGGAGGCAACAGGTCAATCAATGTCTCAAGGTCAGCATAAAAGCAACCCTCAGTTCTCAGCGAGGGTAAGCACCTTATCTGAGGTGTTTCCCGCCCCTCCCCCCCTTTAAGGGTAAAGATTTAATTTTGAGGAACTTCACACTGCACATTTTTTTAAGAGTCACATGAGAAAGAAAAAAAAATGTTATCTTCCCCTCATCCTAGAAACAAACAAGTAGGGCATAAAACTTCTTTTTAAATCACAACATTTAGAAGTTTAGTACCAGCATCCCAAAATGAACAACAATGGAAGGGGGAAAGCATTAACTATCTATTTTATATTTATTTGGTTGGGGGTTTCCCCATGTGGTAATGATATTTCTTCTTTCAATTCATATCACCAAAACAGTAAAAACCAGGCCCAGCCGGTGTAGCTCAGTGGTTGAGCATCAACCTATGAACCAGGAGGTCATGGTTCGATTCCCAGTCAGGGCACATGCCTGTATTGTGGGCTCTGTCCCCAGTAGGAGGCGCATAGGAGGCAGCCAACAGATGATTCTTTCTCATCATTGATGTTTCTATCTCTCTCTTCCTCCCGCCCCCCCACCCCCAGCTCTGAAATCAATAAAAAATGTTTTTGGAAAAATAAAAGCAGGAAAAAATATATAAACCTAGTGGCTGCTGAACCTGAAGAGGTTGCTCTAGTGTCTGTGGAAGCATTCCGGGATCTCTGCTTGCTGGAAAATTTTGCTGACATTTTTTCTTTGTAATTGTTTGTTTTGTAAAGAATAACAGTAAACATTCTAATGTCCACCTCTTGGTTAGTCTTCCACTTTATTGCTTGGATGTGTCTGGTTTTGGTAAGGCCACAGTCTGCTTTTTGCTTCGTTTTGTTGTTGTTGTTTTGAATGGAGATTGATTCTTTAGGTCACCTGCTGATGATAAAGGTGACTGGGGAGGCTGGTGGTACTAAACCATGCAACACTGGTCCAGGAAGCTGACAAGGAATAACAAAGAAGTGAGCGGAATTGCAGCTGTCACGGAAAACTTCAGGAATTGCTGACTTGTACAACAGTGGCAATATTTGGTCCATGTCTTTGAGAAAAGGTGATAGGATTAGCTTGAGAAAGGCTCCGTTCCTAGTGCCCCTGGTTTTGCTCTGGAATGGGGACCCCTAATTCAGTAGAATGGTGGTAAAGCCCCTCAGATGCAGGTGCCAGGATCATGCAAGTGGCACCACTGATGAGCACAACAGTGAAATCCTCAGCAACTTGCAGGACCTGCCTCGGCATACCTGCTGCCTTCCACCCATCATCCCTCTGGCCAGGACCAAGCATATTTGTCTCCTAAGGACAGTCAATCCTGCAGGATGCTGCCCCTGGTCTCTGGGTTTTCTGATAGGACCCTCTCTATCTGGTCCGGAAGGTTCCTCTCCTTGAATTCAAGCTAACGCCGGTCTGAATTGACTGGCACGTGTTCTCCTTCCCCTGTAACAAGCCCAGGCCAGAAGTTGCTAGGGCTCTGGTTTCTAGAAAACCAGAAGCTGCTCTTGTCTTTTTTTCTATCCTTTTAGTTTGTCCAATATATTCATCACCAAACCTTTCTGGCTGGTTTGCCTTTAAATGAGTCTTGGCCCCCCTTTTCTATACTGTTCCGTTGGCATCTGGGGCCATGGAGCCTGCTGACCACAATGGCAGGTGCTACTCTTGGGGAACCCATCTACCTTGCATAAGACCTTCCAACAGCAGCTGTTACTTTCTGTTTGAAAGCTCAAACCCCAAGTAGACCCACCACTACGTCAGTTTCCAGCCTGGGGGATTTTTCTGGCCCTTAGCTCATTTGCACAACAGAGATGACACTAAACCCAGGGGCTCCCATGTCCGCCCCCACCCCCCAGCCCAGGTGACCAGCTCTTGCTAGCCCACTCTCTTCCCTCGGCTCTCTCTGATTAATCGTCTGTGGGTGACACATCTTCCCCGTTGGGAGGACGGAACCATTATGTCATAATCTGCCCAACCCGAATCCGTTCTCTGCCTTGAGAGACCCACTTCAAACATTTGAGCCCAGACCTTGAAACCCTATAAATATTCTTCCTTGAACTTTCTTTCTGAGGTGTAACTAACTGAAATTGTCAAGGTGGTGAGCTCTTTTTGCAGTGAGCCTAATAAACAGCTTTGCTTGCTCAACAGGTTTTTCTGGTGGTCTTTTGGGAGCTGACCGAAACTATGAAATTTTAAAACGTTTAACTGTGTACCAAGTAAAATCACCTCATACACTGTGAATGGTACACAGAGTACCCGTTGACAAACATTCCCTTTAAAGCAAACGAGAGGGAAGTGGTTGTTCCAGCACTGTGCTCTCTCCCCCTCTCTGCCCCCGCCCTCCCCTCCCTTATTTTCGTCTCCTCATGTCCTCATCACCAAGGTCCCTTTGGTGCCTGATCTCTCCCCTCCTTCTATGACTTTAAAGGCAGGAACTAAGGGAGAAAATCTGACTGTTGAGCAGATAATATCGTGAAAGTTAGAAAGTAATACCAGACGCTGTGGTTTGAAAGATTGTTAACCTAAGACAGAATAATAAGCCATTCACGGAGCCACTTATTACATTGGCCACTCTGTAGTCAAATTTCAAGTAAATGTGAAAATTTACCACTCCAGTACAGAGCAGTATCAAGCCCGGGTAGTTGCTCACATGGTATGATTTTATTTTTTTTAATTTTGTTTTATTGCTTAAAGTATTACAAAGAGTATTACATATGTCTCCTTCCCCCCCCCCTTGACATTCCCCCGGCCTCCCCTACCCCCCAGTGTCTTGTGTCCATTGGTTATGCTTATATGCATGCATACAAGTCCTTTGGTTGATCTCTCCTCCTTCCCCCGACTCTCCCCTACCTTCTCTCTGAGGTTTGACGGTCTGATCGATGCTTCTCTGTCTCTGGATCTGTTTTTGTTCATTAGTTTATGTTGTTCATAATGAGATCATGTGATCATGTGATATTTATCTTTCTCTGACTGGCTTATTTTGCTTAGCATAATGCTCTCCAGGTCCATCCATGCTGTTGCGAACAGTAGGAGTTCCTTCCTTTTTACTGCAGTGTAGTATTCCATTGTGTAGATGTACCACAGTTTTCTAATCCACTCATCTGCTGATGGGCACTTAGGCTGTTTCCAAATCTTAGCTATGGTGAATTGTGCTGCTATGAACATAGGGGTGCATATATCCTTTCTGATTGGTGTTTCTAGTTTCTTGGGATATATTCCTAGAAGTGGGATCACTGGGTCAAATGGGAGTTCCATTTTTAGTGTTTTGAGGAAACTTCATACTGTTCTCCACAGTGGCTGCACCAGTCTGCATTCCCACCAGCAGTACACAAGGGTTCCTTTTTCTCTGCATCCTCACCAGCATTTGTCATTTGTTGATTTGTTGATGATAGCCATTCTGACAGGTGTGAGATGGTACCTCATTGTCGTTTTGATTTGCATCTCTCGGATGATTAGTGACTTTGAGCATGTTTTCATATGTCTCTTGGCCTTCTGTATGTCTTCTTTCAAAAAGTATCTATTTAGGTCCGTTGCCCATTTTTTAATTGGGTTGTTTATCTTCCTTTTGTTAAGTTGTATGAGTTCCCTGTAAATGTTGGAGATTAAACCCTTATCTGAGATAACATTGCAAATATGTTCTCCCATGCAGTGGGCTTTCTTGTTTTTTGTTGATGGTTTCTTTAATGCACAGGTTTTATAGAATATGAAATTTTAACTTTAAGGAAAACATTAACTTTAACTTAAGAACTCCCTTTCTGGTGCTTTGAAGGCACAAAATCTGGGAATAACAACTATTGGTGTTTATTGATCAGTCAGTTCAGACTGATATTTGTTAGCTTCAACAACAAATATTGATTGTTAAAGTTCTGGAGGCTAGAAATCCAAGATCAAGGTGCTGGCGGGTCTGTGTTTGATGAGGACCCTCTTTATGGTTTGCAGATGGCTGCCTTCTCACTGCGTTCTTAGAGACAGAGAGAGAGCAACTTCATGCCTCTTCTCAAAAGGGCACTAATCCCCATTCATGAGGGCTCCCCTCTCCTGACTTAATCACCTCCTACAAGCCCCACCTCCAAATACAATCACATTGGGCTTCAATATATGAATTTTGGGGACAAAAACATTCAGTTCCTAGCAATCATTTACTATTGCTAGGACCTGTTTAAAGTCAGTGTGCATTGTGTGTTTGGATTTTTAAAGAACCCTGTGAATGGAAGGTACTGTTTTCCCCAATTTAGAGATGAGGAAATCAAGGTTTCAACGTGTTGGTTAACTTGCCCAAATTCACACAGCTGGTAAGAGGCAGGCCCAGGCAGTCTCACCACATTACTGCTTCCCTAACATTATGGGGAGCGGTTGAATAATACAAAAACAACATCTGATAGGCCTGGCCATTGTAGCTCAGTTGGTTAGAGCGTTGGCCATGGGAGGTGGGTTTGATTCCCAGCCAAGGCACATACCTAGGTTGTGGGTTCAAACCCCTATGGGAGGCAATGGGTCTATGTGCCTCTCTCAGATAGATGTTTCTCTCTCCCACTCTCTCCCACTTTTCCTCCCTCTCTAAAATAATTTTTTTTTAAATCTGACATTGGTACAATCCTCATTGTTCTTACAGTTTATACATTTAATTTCTTTCTTTTTTCAATCCTCACCCGAGGATACATTTTTCATTGATGGGAGAGAGAGAGAGAGAGAGAGAGACATCGATGCAAAAGAGAAACATTGCTTGGCTGCCTCCTGCACATGCCCCTACTGGGAATAGAACCTGCAACCTAGGTATTTGCCCTGACTGGGAATTGAACCCACAACCTTTTGGTGTACTAGATGATGCTCCAACTAACTGAGCAACTAACTGAGCCACCCAGCCAGGCCTACATTTGTTTTCTTTTTTCCTCATCAGGACTCCCCCTTGAGGAGGAAAGCTAGATGCTACTTTTAGCAACAGTTTGTCAGTTCGGTTTCCTCTGGGATAAGACTGCATGCAGCAGGTTGGGGACGGAAGAAGGAAGAAGCAGAAAGGGACTGAGGAGAGACCAAACTGAAGGGAAAGGGCGCAAAATGCAGTTGAACACAGATACAAAGAACAGATTGGAGGTTGCCAGAGGTGGTAGCTGGGGGAGAGGAGTAATAGGTGAAGGTGGTCAAAAGTTACAAACTCCCAGTTATAACATCAATCAGTCCTGGGGATAGATGGTATAGCATGATCACTATAGTCAATAATGCTGTATTGCATATTTGAAAGTTGCTAAGAAAGTAAACCTTTAAAGTTCTCATCACAAGTAAAAAATTATAACTATGTGTGGTGATGGATGGGAACTAGACTTATTGTGGTGATCATTTAGCAAGATAAAAAATATCGAGTAATTATGGTATACATCTGAAACTAATATAATGTTGTATGTCCATTTATATGTCACTCTCCTGTTGGGACCTGCTCTGCTCACACAAAACACTATTGTCCTGTTAGTAAGTCCCCCAGAATGGCACCCCACCTTGAGAAGGAAAAACCATAAGAGAGCCAGGTTCTCTGTAAAATATAGAAGGCATTACAGAAGCAAGAAGAACACTTCCAGAGACTTACCATAAATGACACAGTCATCAACAGCATCAGAGAGTGCAGAGTTAAGGCTCTCACTTGACCGCCCTGAAGAAGAAGGAAAACAAATCCGTATTGGGGTTCGAGCTAGTGCCTAGGTTTTAAATTGCTTTAGGGAGACTTGCAATTCCAAGAATGAGAAATCTATGGCAATGCAGCAAGGCAAGAACTATTTAAAATGGTGTCCGTGAATGGGTGACTCTGGCAGGTTCTAATAGCTACTTAGATTGCACACCTTCCATGTGGTGGGCACATCACCTACTTACCCATCTGTTTCTCACAATGACACCATGCAGTAAGAGTTATTAGCTTCACTTCTGACTAGGCTGCTGGGACTCAGAAAGGCTAACATAACAGCTAGAAGTTTCTGTATCGAGATTCAAAACCAGGTTTGTCCTGCTCCAAAGGCTGTGTCGTATTCCGATAAAGCTCCCGGGTCAGTCCTACCTTATCCTTACATCAAAGAGAAAATACTAGACTGGGCTGGCAAACACAGAGTCCCCATTTATGCACCTCTGATGCTATCCCATTCACTGCCTCGGGGCATCTTAAATTGCCTTTTTTAATAAACAAAGAAGCATGAGAGGGCTTACCTACAAGGAAATCTAATTCATTTGAAATACAACATAGATTTTCAGCTTTAGTTAGATTTATTTTTAGAACAATAGAGCAGAGGCTTTTTAACTCTTTTGAACCCGATCCACGGAATGAAAAGCCCTTTACATCGCGTCCTAGTTCACACGAATGCACACACGTGTGACAGAAGTTTCACAGGACAATCCTCGCTACACACTCGAGAAGCACTCGGACATTTTAGATTCTAGTCTAGTCTTAGTTGGTGTTCATAGTCTTCCTTAATGATCCTTTATTTTTATTACTGTGGTAAGAATACCTAACATGAGATCTACCCTCTTAACAAAATTTTAAGTTTACAATACAGTGTTAACTACGGACACAATGTGGTTCAGTGGGTCTCTAAAACATTCATCTTTTATGATTGAAACTCTGCACCCATGGAACATCTCCCGATTTCTCCCCCTGGCCAAGGAGCGCCTGTGCCTCTATTTTAGAAATCTCCTATTAGTGGGATTCTGCAGTGGGAAACACTATAAAGACTCCTCAAAAATTCCTCAAAAATGTGAAACAGATCCTTTCTTTTTTCAAGACAGTCATGATCCACTGTATTGATGTCAGGATCCACATACGTGTTTGAAAGGGACTTTGAATTATTTTTTTTTTTTTTTGCTTTAAATTAAATAGTACAGTAAAGGTGGTATGGAAGGTATGGAAGACATGTGACGTAGGTAGAAAGAGACAGAAGAGGGACAAAAAGAGAGAGAGATTTTAAAAATGAATTATTGATGGAAATATTAACATCCTCATGCATTCTTAATTCTTGAACCGAGGAAGAGATGCCGCTTTTATAAATGCTGCTTTTTTGTCCCTACAGGCTGATTAAAGATGATGAAATACCAGATTGGCTTCACTAAGTAGACATTTTAAAGTCCAAAGAAAACTGAAACTCAAAGATTAATTCATCTTCCGAGTCTCAAATAGTATTCATCAGCTCACTTGCTAACTAGGGCAAGTCTCTCTGAAGCAAATGCACAGAAGAGCATGGATATCATTGTCCACTAGATGGCGACATAGAACAGGAGTATGTAGCTCCTTCCTTAGCCATATTTTCTGACTGGTAGGTTGATCTATGCTACAGAATTTCTAAACCCAAGAATTCACGTGAATTTAGCCTGAAAGTTTACCCACTGCTCCTGGCATGTTCCTGCCTCTCCTTGACCCATCCCAGGATTTTAGCTTTATTCTTGCTGACAGACTGCCATTTACAATTAGTAATATTCTTGGCTATTTCCTGTGGCAGTATTGATGAACTGCTGCTGTGTAAAGTCAAAGCCATCATAATGTCTGCATTTATTAATAATCTGAAAATTTACCATATGCCATTAAGCTTTTATTTCTTGCCTCTTCCATGTAACATTTAAGAAACATTATGGGTCACTGTGTCATTTCCCATTGTTAACAATGTCTATCTCTCTAAATTATTCTACATATCGTAAAGTTGCCAGAAATATTTAATGGACATTTTAGTTCTTATCGTTTAACTGAAAAAAATGGTAATGGTATTCTCAAATACACATGGGCAAGCCATTTCCCCTGAAAGAACTAATACAGTGGGGCCTTGACTTACGAGTTTAATTCGTTCCGAGACCGAGCTCGTTAAGGAGCTCGTTAACTCAAATTACTCTATCAACTCAATGCAAAAAATCGGCCGAGAGACAGCTGGTATCTCAAAAAACTCGTTAGTCGGGACACTCGTAAGTCAAGGCCCCACTGTAACTGTAAGTTGAAAATGTATCATAAACAAAAATGTATGCTTTTTGCAATATGGAAAGAGTCTTTTGAAATAATCATATGTGTGAGAAACTTTTTAAATTTTCATCAAATGATGCCTGTTCATAAGACTTACTTGCAAGTCTCACTTATTTGAATAATTTTTTAACATAGGCAAAGAAAATATATTTATGAATGATTGTCTCTTGCTACTTGTATATAATTTGAATTTTTGTAAGTCCATATTACTTTTACAAAGAGGAAAATAAAGATGTTTTGTTATAAAAATAATATGTAATGATGAGGGAAAACATGAACTTTATTATGGCATCATTAACTTTATTATGGCATCATTTGGAAAGTTATTATTAACAGATCAGTTGAATGCTCACACAATTTAAGTGCTGTGTATATTAACTTTGGCTGTGAATTGCTGGTTTTAGAAATAATATTTCTTAATTTAGGTCATTTCCACTGTATTCTTATCAATAATTAACTCTCCTTCTTAAAGTGGAAAGAATATTAAGTTGTTCATTATCATTATTGCAAAACAACTAGTAAGACAATTGGTAGTAGCACTTCTAGTTGTTAAAAACAGAAAAATCAGTATATTGAATATTTTACCATGCTTCAAGCTGCATAGTAACCCGCTTACATTAGCTCATTTTATACTTGTAATAGGTGTATGACATATGGGGGGGCGGGCATATCAAGGTTCTAAGAAAAATAATTTCTACATAAGGTCATACATCTAATGAGTTCCAGAGCCAGGGAAGGACAAACCCCATGATTCTTTTTTAAAAAATATATTATATTGATTTTTTACAGAGAGGAAGGGAGAAGGATAGAGAGTTAGAAACATCGATCAGCTGCCTCCTGCACACTCCCTTGACCGGAATCGAACCTGGGACCCTTGAATCCTCAGGCTGACGCTCTATCCACTGAGCCAAACAGGTTAGGGCCCCATGATTCTGAGTTCAGGCTATTTGTTTTTCATTTTTGTGTGCTTGAAAACTGAGCCCACAAATGTTCCCTACACATGGATGAGGAAGTCTTTTTAGCAGATATTTAAAGTATTGGATGCTCCTTGCTTTATCTTCACCTACGTGGGGAGTGAGCCAGGGGAGGCACAGGAATGACTCAGAACAGGCTGTGTGTCCCCATCATGCTCACACCCAGTGGTGAATGGGCCCTTCCCGACACCTGTGGGGTAGACTGTATAGGTCCTAATGATGCTGAATCTTGATGTCATATTGATTTGTGACATTGTCCATCATCACCTTTCAAACTGCAACTCCCTGAGGTATAGAGCATGTGTTCATTCAACTGATAAGCATGTTGAGTGCCAGGGACTTGTATCAGGTGCTGCATGCACGGAGGTGAGCGCAGACAGGCTCCCAGCCCACATGGAGTCTGAAGTCTAGCAGGGTACACAGACACTGACAAAATCAGCACACAGACAAACATATAATCACTAATTCCACTGTAAGACAAATGTAAAGGCTATATGAGCGTCAATTACAGAGTCAGGCATAGTTTAGAGGGAGGGGTGCGTCAGGAAGTTTCTCTCAAGAAGCATTATTTAAGCTGAGTGAGTCCGGATTTACCAGGGAAGATTGGAGGAAATGTTCCAAGAAGGACTGTGCTATACAAAGGCCCTGAGGTAGGAAAATGCTTTACTTGTTGGAGGAACAGGAGCTCCTGTGGCCCCAGTAGAGTGAGCAAAGGGAGGTGGTAGAAGCTGGGGACAGAGAGGCAGGCAGGGGCCCCAGCATTGGGACCTTGTTGTCCATATTAAGAATTTTGGATTTTATCCTAACAACAGTGGTAAGCCATTGATAAGTAGGGAATATATGGAATCTTTATGTTTCTAAAAAATGACATCAGCAGTTTTGATGAGATTGCCATTGATAAGTAGAGAATATATGGAATCTTTATGTTTCTAAAAAATGACATCAGCAGTTTTGATGAGCCGATCGATGATTCTCTCTCATCACTGATGTTTCTATCTCTCCCTCTCCTTTCCTCTCTGAAATCAATAAAAATATTTAAAACACACACACACACACACACACACACACACACACAAAACACACACACACACAAAAATCAGCAGCCTTAACCATTTGGCTCAGTGGATACAGCTTCGGCCAAGGGACTGAAGGGTCCAGGGTTTGATTCCGGTCAAGGGCAGGTACCTCCGTTGCAGGCTCGATCCCCAGCCCTGTACTGGGATGTGCGGGAGGCAACCAACTGATGTGTCTCTCTCACATCAATGTCCTCCTCCCCACTCCCCGCCACGCCCTTCCACTCTAAAAATCAATGGAAAAATATCCTCGGGTGACGATTATTAATAAAACAAACAAACAAAAAAGCACAGCAAGTGTTAATTCCTTCTTCCTTCTGCCAGCGGACTCTACCACCACTCATACAGATTCACCCACATTTTCACCCAGATAGAAATAGACATTGAACTCTTCCTAAAAGTGCTATTGTACACATTTTACAATAAACTCTTTGTAGAGAAGGACAATGGTGTCCAGTGAACCCACCCCAACTCGGGAAATCATAATTCCTCCAGCAGAATACGGCTCTGCTGGTGCTGAGCAAGCTTATGCCACCCACCGTCCTCTTATTTGTAAAACCGGAACAATAACCATCTGTATCCTACAAGGACAAAATTAATTGGTGTTTTCATATATTAACTAATATAGCCCTGGGGTTCATAGCAGGCCGTGAACATTTCGCCTAACCTGATGTATTTTCAGTTTGCCCCACGGGTGCTCTCTCTCCCCACAGTGCTAAGGTGAGGCCTGGAGGACACAGGCCTGAATCAGGGACCTTCTGTGCAGAGTGTTGCACCTGCTCAGATTTGGCAGCGGAATCAGGACTAAAGTTTCTAACTTGGTCTCCCCAGTTCAAATGTCTATTATTAACCCCTGAAAGAGGTTATGGGTCAGTTGTTTATTTTCTTGCTTTGTTTGTTTTGTAACTCTGGGATTTAAGAAGATCATACATGAGAGTGATTTGTGAATGAGAGGGTTTCTCAATCCTAAGCCTGGTTTTAAGGAACCCAGAGGCATAGTTGAGGTAGCAGCACCTTTTAAGATTCAATTAAAATTTGCTTGAGCCTTTTCCCCAATCTCCCCAGATTTGCTTATTAATTGTTGAGAATTTACAGACTTGTCTTTACTTCTGGTTCCAAAATTCTGGTCTTGCTGAACTCACATCCCTCTTGGGGTCCACTCCTACTTCTGACTTTTGTTCTGTTCTGGCCAACCCAGACATAGAATTCAGCCTCTGCTTTGATTTCCCCCAACAGCTTTCCCAAGCAGAGCCTTTTGGAATCCCATTTCTCTCTTTAATCTCTCTCCCTTCTACTCTCTTGACTGTTGTGCCCCCATTCCCAAACTCCTGTTGACGTTTAGGTTCAGATTGATTTAGCTATGACTTTACTTCCTTGTATTTTCTATCCCTGGCCCAGGGCCTTACTTTCCATCTACAAGTGGATAATCAAGGTATTATTCTAAACAAAGATAGTTCTCTTAAGAGTAACTTTGGTGCAGCCTGGCCAGAGTGATTTAGTTGAGCTTCATTCTATGCACCAAAAGGTTGGAGGGGGGGCCTCACTTGAAGGGTGGGAGTTGAGGTGGGGGAGTAGCTGATCAATGTTTCTCTCTCTTTCTCTCCCTTCCTTTCTCTAAGTATGTCCTTGGGTGAGGATTAAAAAAAAAGAGTAACTTTCATGCAAATTTTAAAAGATATATGCACACACACATAGAAATACACAAAAACACACATATATACACATGCATATACCTAATACATATCATACATGTGCATATTATATAATACATAGAAATATATAAATAATTGCATAACTAGGTAATTGAATATATAATACATATTTTTAAATATATTTTATTAATTTTTTACAGAGGGGAAGGGAGTGGGATAGAGAGTTAGAAACATCGATGAGAGAGAAACATCAATCAGCTGCCTCCTACACCCCCCCCCCCCACTGGGGATGTGCCTGCAACCAAGGTACATGCCCTTGACCGAAATCAAACCTGGGACCCTTCAGTCCATAGGCCGATGCTCTATCCACTGAGCCAAACTGGTTAGGGCTATAATACATATTGTGTATACATATACATACATACATATATACCCTGCTGCATGCATTCATCCACATAATCTAATCTAAACCACTATGGGACTGTGAACTCGACCTCCTGTCTCCTTCTGTTGGGTTCTAATTCTCATCTTTCTGTTTGTGCATTGCTGCAGACCCTCCTCTCAGAGTGAAATGGATCCCATCCAGTTTGCACTGTTTAGTTTGGGAAATGGAACTGTAAATATTTGTTCAGTCAGTCATTTATTCAACCACACATTCATTCAACATACAGTAATCAAGCACCCACAATAGAATGCCATATTGAATCCTATGGAAGAGAAAAGATGGGTAAAGAAAGGAGGGGTTAAAAAAAAGGAAAAAAAAGAAAGGAGGGTTCAGAGCTTTAGAAACTTAAAATCCAGCTGGATGTACAATGCTTAACACGAAACAAAACGTTCCCAAATGCACAATTCTCATCAGAAGAACAGCAAATTAGAGCAGAAAGCTAAAGCCTCGCAGTGTACACCAATGCTGCTGTTTCAGCAGAATGAGCAGGAGGAAGAAGCCACTGTGGTTAAAAGAAACTGCTGGCTTACGGACTTTTTGAAATTACAATTTGCATGCTCTTCTAACAGTGTTAGTTCTGCTTAGATGGCAGAGTGGCTTTCATGAAAATTTGAGCTCAGCCTTGCCTTAAGCCTGTTTTAAAAAAAAGAGGTCAGGTAAAATGACTGTAGTAACTGCACCAAGCTAGTTGAAAACCACAGTGTCTTTCAGATGAAACAAAAAAACCACATACTGGAAATTTTTTGCCCGCTAAAAACCCCTCGAAGTTGTCTCAGAAACACACATACAGGCAATTTCCTCTTTTCTCTTGAGGACTGTCCTCAAAGGAAACAGCTTCCCAAATCTGCAGGGTTAGGCAAGTGGGGCAGTTTAGCAGCCGGGGTTAATTCTGAATTGAGCAGTAAGTGCTCCCTGAGTAGTAAAGTACCCCATGGTCAGGGAGAACCTGGGCATGCCAGGGTCTGACTAAATTGCACGTGCCTTGAAAAGGAGTTATTCTGATTCACCTGGGTCTACACAAACTCATAAGGCGACTAGGAACACGGTCCCACTAACAGCCGGTTGTTGTTTTCTGTCAACTTGGTTTTAGATTGTGGCAAAAGGGGAAGATGAGAACTGAGACAAGGCAAAATCATAAGGGAAGTAACTTATTTTTTAAACTCCCTAATGTGGTTATATTTGGGATCAGGGACTTAATCCTTATGTAGCTCTTCCAAATCTCTTCCTATAGTGCTGCAACTTATAACTGAACTCTACACTGAATGTTCTTATCGTTTAGTACATTTTAAACGACCTTGGAACAGAAATGAGTAATGACTGAATACTTTTGTAAAAACCCCTGCCCTATGTTTCGTTAGAATGTCTACATAAAAGCTGAGTAACTTCATCAGTGTTCATTTCACATCAGGTAAGGGCAGAAAACAGGAGTCTTTTTATCCTGTATGTTGATAAACATGGTCTATGTGTGTAATCAATGATATTTTTAATTCACAAATCAAATGTATACTGAATGTACCCAGGGAGGAATTTATATACGAATTTCGTGAAGAACAGCCAGTATTAAGATAATGAAGGGAGAGCATTAGTGTGTACAGAGGAGAGATATGATCACCTATTTCTCGGTGGTATAAAATATGATAAATGAACCTCAAAAATAGAGTGATATAGGTACAGGAGTCTCCCCTTATCCACAGAGGAGATGTTCCAAAACCCCCCGTGGATGCATGAAACCACAGATAGTACCGAACCCTGTGTAAAGTGTTTTTTCCTACATGTACATATTTATGCTAACGTATCATTTATAAATTAAGCACAATAAGAAATTGACAAGAATAACTAATAATAAAATAGAACCATCATGACCATACAATAATAAAAGTTATATGAATGTTGTCTGTCTCTCAAAACATTTTATTGTACTGTACTCACCTTTCCACTTAAAGGAAGTATTTTACAGCCTCTCTGGCATTGTCAGCTTCACTACTCTTGCACTTTGAACCATTACTAAGTAAAATAAGGGTTCCTTGAACATAAGCTCTGTGATATAGCTACAGTCCATCTGATAATCAAGTTGGCTACTAAGTGAATAACAGGGAGGAGTGTACACAGCATGGAGATGAAGGATGTTGGGATGAGTCACGTCCTGGCCTGCCTGAGACTCGCACAATTTTATCACAATACTCAGAATGGCACATAATTTAAGCTTATGAATTGTGGAATTTTCCATTTATTTTCAAACCACAGTTCTCTCTGAGCAACAAACCACAGGAAGCTAAACTGAGGATGAGAAGGACTACTGTATTCATGTTCTATTGAAGTTAGACAATGCTTTTCTAGGAATTGGTTCTGTTTTTCCTTGCACGCTTCTGTGCCAAAATTCAAGAGGAAATACTAATTGTCTTCATTTGAAAACATTTGCAAGATGAACCTGGCATGCTGGATGTGAACCTGAGAGAGCCGTGCCTCAGTCTCATAAGCTTGCAGTTCCTAGTTTTCATATTTCCCAAATCATAGGAGAACTGCCATTCCTGGGGGATCCTTACTTCTCACATAATGCTCCATTTTATTCTATTTGCTTATTCATTACTGCTGGATGAAATCAGGCAGTCACATGATGTACTCTATCTTGAAAATCCTTTAAGCTGATGCTTCAAATTCTATAAATTATGTCCAGATTTAATATTAATTCTCTAAGTTTGTCTGAATGCTAGAAAAGTCCTCTCCTTGTATTAAAGAGATGATATTATAAACAAGTGGGGAAAGGACAGACTATCAATAAATGATGTTAAAAATATCAGTGGTGCCCAGCAGGCACGGCTCAGTGGTTGAGTGTCAACCTATGAACCAGGAAGTCACGGTTCAATTCCCAGTCAGGGCACATGCCCAGGTTGTGGGCTCAACCCCCAGTGTGGGGCATGCAGGAGGCAACTGATCAATGATTCTCCCTTATCATTGATGTTTCTATCTCTCTCTCCCTCTCCCTTCCTCTCTGAAATTAAGAAAAATATATTTAGCCCTAGCCAGTTTGGCTCAGCGGATAGAGCATCGGCCTGTGGACCAAAGGATCACGGGTTCGATTTCGGTCAAGGGCACATACCTCAATTGCAGGCTCCTCCCTGACCCCAGCCCTGGTCAGGGCGCATGCAGGAGGCAAGCAATTGATGTTTCTCTCAGACTGATATTTCTTTCTGTCTTTCCCTCTCTCTTCCATTCTCTCTAAAAATCAATGGAAAAAAATCCTTGGGTGAGGATTTTTTTAAAAAGCCTTACAAATAAAAAATAATAAAAATATATTTTAAAAAATACATCAGTGGTGACTATCTAAGAGCAGTAGGGTTTCAGGTGACTTTAAATATATTTCTTCATATTTTAAATAATTGCTTGAATTTTAATAATGATTATGAATTATTTATATAATCAGAAAGTTATTTCCATTGTAAAATTTACAGTATTGAAAAAAATGGTTTCCTATATGTAAGTAAATAAAATGAGATCTTTACCTAATACTCTCTTTACAAATGTAATAGAAAGGATAAGGCCCAAAATATATGAAGCAAACTTTTACTAATAGAAGGAAATATACAGATTATCTTCATGACCTTGAGTTCAGCAGAATTTCTTAAAACAAGGCAGAAAGTGCATGCCATATAAATGGCAAGGTTTATAAATTTGCTTATAATTTAAAAAAATGTTTTATTGATTTCAGAGTGGAAGAGAGAGATAGAAACATCAATGATGAGAGAGAACCATTGATTGGCTGCCCCCTGATGGGGATCGACCCTGCAACCCAGGCATGTGCCCTTGACTGGAATTAAACCCGGGACCCTTCAGTCTGCAGGCCGATGCTCCATCTCCTGGGCCAAACAGGCTAGGGCTGCTTATAAATTTTAAATGACACCAAAATTAATGCTTAACTTTAAATGTTGATTTAAAAACAAGCCACAGATGAGAAGATATTTGTAATATGTATTAAGTATCTAAACTATAAGAGTTAATATTACTAAGCAATAAAACAAAGCCCCAACTTTTTTAAAAAATGGGCAAAAATATGAAGAGAAAAGGGAAACAAAATTCACAAAAATATGCTCTTCACTATACTTAGAGGAGTACAAATTAAAGTAGATACCACCTTATGTCCCTCTGATTATCTACAAAATGCTTAACCTGAAAATATGCAGAATAGATGCAGAAAATATGAACTTGTATGGAGTGAAAATAAATGCAACTATTTTGATATCAATGCACAATACAATAAAACTAAAAATTTATGTTCCTCATGACCTTGAAAGTCCTCTTCTGGAGAAGCTCGCAAATATGTGCACAGGAGACAGCTACACAAAGTGGGGAACAATCTAAAATCCATTAGAGGGGGGATGAAAAATAAAGGACATTATATCCCCAAGGTCATTAAAAGAGCAGTTTTAAAAAATGAACTAAGTCTCTATGTAAATTAACATTATTAATATAGATCACAAAAACATACCATTAGGAGGGAAAAAACAGATTGCAGAAATATTTAAACAGTATGATACAAATTATTTTAAATTTAAAAAACACTATCTATTGAAAATATGCAGAATAGATGCATATTTAAATTAAATTATTTAATTTTTTAAATTATATAATAAATAGAATAGATTCTATTTATTATATTTTCATATAATAAATAGAATCATTTACCTAAAGATACTATAAGAGTTATCTCCTGGGAGAAAAATAGAGAAGGCAATTGAGAAGAGGAACAGAACGGACCTCAATTTTTTCTGAATATTATATTACTGTTACTAAAACACACACAAAGCATATTGCAAAATACAAAAGTAATATACTCGGACTCTCGTTTCCACTGGTCACAGATGCAACCAGCAGACCAGAGTCACAGAGCACCTGGTCTGCAGGAGGAAGACCTGCAGGGCCCTTGGGTGGGACTGCAATCTAGCACTCATAGGACAGAGCAGTGCTCCAGCCTCAATTTCTATTCATAATCATGACATGGATAAAACACAACTGGATGCCCACAAGAAGTTGGTGGTGTCCCCCTAAGAGCGCCCACTGTGACCCACCTCACTCATAGACACTACAAGGTACTAATAAGACGTTCTGAAACAGAATCCCATGGCTGGAGGGAAAAACAGCTCTCAGCCTGAAGAAGATTATACTGAAAAAAGAAATTGAAAGCATTTTGAAGGAAAACTCAGATTAAATATGGGGTTGGTTAAGTCAATCTGAGAATATCTCTCCTCTGAAAACAACAACAACACCTGCCTTTAAACATCTGTACGCAGCCAAAGCACACCAGGCTCTCTCAGCATGAGGAACACACATTATGGAGAAAGAGGGCGTTTCTGCTTCAGACTCTTCATCAGTGCACGTTGCTCTGCTTAACCTTATCCTTTGTGCTGAACTTTTGGAGGCTCTTACAATCAGCCTTATTCTAAGCATGTCTGTGGCGACGTTAAAAAAAAAACTGGAAATAGAAAAAAAATCTTTTCCAAATCCTTCAGAGATTACTGTATTTGCATATGGTTTAAAACGAAACTTTATCAAAGCTTTTTTATTAAATCAAAAAAAGGGTAATTTACTTAAAAATAAACATTTGTTCTTCCCCGATGTTACTTGGGGACCTTTCTGGCCAGCTTGGGTGATTACAGCTGGACCCAGTAGCAGCGACAGGAGCGATCGCATCTTTGGTTTTTACCATGCAAGACCTCGGCGCGCTTAGAAGGTCAAGAGACCAAAACAAGAGCACAGCCACTCCTCTGGGACCTCACTGGACACTGCTTGGGCAGAGGTGGGGCTGGTGGGATGACAAATCTTCCCCCTGCTTTGCTGAAGGAAGTCAAGCTCTGTGTTGATTTATAGCTGTTAGTGACTATTTTTACTTGTCAATATTCTAAAAGATTATTGGGAAATCTGCATCTTTAAAAAATTATCTCTCAACTCAAAGATAAGGCAAGCAGTTTTCTTTAAAGTCGTCAATATTCCTTGCTGTATCTCAGCCTAGCTTTTTTATTTTATTATTGATGAGGGAGGGAGAGAGAGAGAGAGAGATCGGTTGCCTCCCACATGCACCCCAACCAGGACTGAATTCACAACCTGGGCATGTACCCTCACTGGGAACCAAACCTGCCACCTTCTGGTGCACACACTCCAACCAATACAGCCACCGGCCACGGCAGGTAAGCAATTTTCTTTTGAGAAAAGTATAGCTTGATATTTTCCCCCTCTAGATTTCTAGGTCAGTATAAGGATAAACTGTTGGACGTTTGATACGAGCATCACAAGTGTTATGATTGAAATAGCTACCTTTCTCAGAAGACTCCTATGTTTTTTGTAACCTCCTCTCCATTTTAACAGGCCTAATTAAAACAAATTTAGCCTGATGTGTCTTGGAAATTGAAATTCCACCAGTGCTGTGTATTAATGATACCTGGGGCACTCACAGATATGCACTCCGTGTTTTTGACAGGCCCTGGAGACAAGGCCGGTGATCAGCAGGTGCTGACACCCATCTGGCATACCGGCCAGTGTCCCTTTCAGTTGGCTAGTCCCTGAGCCTTACCGGGAGTTCAACGCTGTGCCTGCCACCCTGTCCTGGAAGATCATTATGGCCCCAGATGCGTGGGTCTGGGCAGATTTAGTATCTCAGGACTGAAATCTGGTTGAGTCTTTCCTGGCCCCTTGCTTTTCCAGCCTTCCCGTCCCCATTGCTGGAGCACAGTCTGGTCCTCATTGCCACCCTTAAGCTCGACCAGTCTCTGGGACCAATCAGAACTGAGGTAGGAAGCATCTGAACTTCTCTAACTCACCACCTGGATGTAGTGCTGAGTCTCTAATAGGGAATACAAGGTCTGACACCTGAGGACCTCGACAGCCTTTCTTCCCTCCTTCCCTCCTCTTTACACACACACACACACACACACACACACACACACACACACACAGAATTGTTCTCAGGATGTGCCAGCCTGTTTAATAACCCAGTCATGACCTCAGTCACACTGCTTTCCTCTGCCTGGAACGTTCTCTCCTCTGCCTGGAATGCATCATTTTTCAGCAAAAGTGGTTGATACGATAGGGTTCTTTGATCACTCATGTTTCTTTGAACACTATTACCTTTTTTCTGTATCCAAAGCAAGCTCTAGTTCCAGCGGAAAGCGTGGCCTCTGCAGGCTGCCCTGGCTTCCTCTGTCATACAAGAAATACACTCACCTTGTACTCCTACTTTACATGCTACCATTAAAATCCTTCTACAACTTTTGTGAGGGAAGAACCATTACAATCAAACCTCAGTTCTCGAATGTCTCCCATCTCAAACAATTCGGTTTTTGACCAAGTTGTTCAAAGGGAGAAAAAATGTCTCAATCATTGAACAAAACTTCGGTTCTTGACCTGACAACTATTTCATGCTGATGCATCTCTCCTCGGGACACAAAGGAGAGAATGCAAGTTGATTTACCGCTAAACCTGTGCTATGAATATTTTTTGCTTTTGTTGTTGGTGAAATGGATGATTAGCACAATTTTAAAACATAAAGAGGCCATCAGGAGTGCTAATGTTGCTAAGGGTGTGAAAGAAACATTGATCACAGGCCATTGAAGAGGTAGAAAAAGAGTTGTTGATTTAGATAAACGAAAAGCAGTTAGCCTGTGACAGCATTTCAGAGGCAGTGACAGGTGGGAAAGCGAAGATGCCACAGACTGACCTCCTGAAAGATACCCCTGCACTGAGTGCTGAAAGTGATTCGTTTGAGGCTAGCAGGGGGCGGTTCAATTAACTTAATAAAAGAAGTGTTTGTTTATAGATTAAACAGTACATTATAAGAAAGGTTAAAACGGAATCCATTGGGGGTCTGGAACAAACTAATTTAATTTACATTATTTCTGATGGGGAAAAAATGATTCCGTTTTTTAACACATGCTTCCCCAACAGCCTTCTGGAACAAAATTAAGTTTGAGAACCGAGCTTCCACTGTATCCCCATTCTACTGATGAGGAGACTGAGCTCAGAAACGCTACACTACACACCCAAAATCACCCTTTTGGGAAGTTAGGAAGCTAGCTTCTTAGATTTCAAAGCTCTTCATTACTATCTCCATAGCCCAGTCTTAGACTCACTTCTTTTTGGCCCTGTTGCCAGAGTTCATGTGTTGCTACATGGTCAGTACCAGAGTCTCTAGGACTGCCGCCCGGCTTTGTCCCGCAGCTCGTCCTCCACACATGGAAGGCTCCCTCTGACCCTGACTGAGCACCCACACCTGACTCTGTGTTGGCACCGGTCCCTCTCACTGCCTGGCTGCCTGGCTATCCAAACACAACCCGACCCCGCAGTGATCATGTCCCTTCTCGGGTAGGGTGGTAGACTCATGCAGGCCAGAATTTGGAAGCTGACTGCTGGCAGAAACCACATCTCTTGTTCCACACCCTTTGCCTACTGCCATGGAACCTAATTTTCTCTCCACCAGCAGCTGGAGCGGAGTCTCCAGTGTTCACCCCACCCCAGTGATCAAGTCCACCTACCAGTCCTGCCCCCCTCCCCAGCCTTCTCCATTGGATCCCACTTCAACAAGCTGTATAGTTCTCCCCTGAGGCCCTGAGCAGGACAGCCTCAGCGGAACTATTTCAACAAGACTCTGACTGAAGCCTCTTATCTTTGTTTATTTGTTCACCGGTGTCATAAGCTGGGTTTCCCCAGAAGCCAGCTTTCAGACAAAGATTTGAGGCCAAGAAGTTTATTTTGGGGGTGACCCAAGGAAATGTTGAGCGGGTTTCCCCTGTGAGTACCTAGGGTTCAGTGTCACTGAGGAACTATGGATGACAGCACAGAACATACCTCTGAGTCAACCCACTGAAGTAAGGCAAGGAAGCTTGGGGATTTTTTTCCTCCCATTCTCGTGGTCATTGGCTAAGGGCTGCACCCTGCACTTTGGGCTCAAGCCCTCAAGTGGAGAGTTGTGGGTGTTTACAGTTGGTTGCTCTGGCATAAGCTGTTAGGACAAATACCTAGGAGTTACAGACAGAGCACAGATAGCATCTGATATAGTCAGTAAAAACAGCATTTAAAGCTGCTGTTTTAGTGATTCTGGAAAGCCTCTGGAGGAAGTATTCAGTCACAAAGAATATTGCCTAGCCCTAGCTGGTTTAGCTCAGTGGCTAGAGCGTCAGCCTGAGGACTGAAGGATCCGGGGTTCGATTCCGATCAGGGGCACATGCCTGGGTTGTGGGCTTGATCCCCAGTAGGGGGCACGCAGGAGGCAGCTAATCGATGATTCTCTCCCATCATTGATGTTTCTGTCTTTCTCTCCCTCTCTGAAATTTATATATATATATATATATATATATATATATATATATATATATATATATATGAATATTGCCTATGGAAGTCTTCCAAAGTTTCTTATATTTGGCTCATGAATTATACATCAGAGCCTATTAGGATTGCTGTAGAGCCCCCTCCCCATCTTCAGAACATGCATCAGAATTCTCAGGTCTTTCAGGAAACTCAGAGGTCTTTCCTGTGTTTTTTGCTCTTTTTACTAACTGTGAGAATATAGTTCATCATTCATATTTAGTGAGTCCTCTCCTCATATGAAAGGGATGGACTAGTGGCTCTGAAGAGCACTAATGAAATACTCTTCCTACTCTCAAGGAACCTGTAGTCTAGTTGGGCAATTGCAATATGTATTGTTATTCTTCTTTGATGGAAGAATACGGGGTAAGAACTAAAAGGGTGAGTTGCTTAAAAAGTAGAAAAACTAGATTTTCCAGCTAGGAAATCTGTAAGAACAGAAATCAAGTTATCTTGAGACTAGAATTGAAATGCCAGAATCACAGACTTGAGTCCCTTATTTAAACCTCTTCCAAGTTACTGAAGATGGCATGATTTTTCTTTTAAATTTTTTTTAAAGTATAGACTATCAGAAAGAGAGAGAGAGAGAGAGAGAGAGAGAGAGAGAGAGAGAGAGAGGAATGAGAAGATGTATATCAGTTCTGAAACCAATGATTAATTTCTCTGTATAAAAAAACTTTCTTTCCTAACCAGCATTTCATCTGAGGTAATAATGACACATTCTCTTTTTTGAAATTAAATTTATTGGGGTGGCATTGGTTAATAGGATCATATAGATTTCAAGTATACATTTCTATGATACATGATCTGTATATTGCATTGTGTGACCACCACCCAAAGTCAAATCATCTTCCATCACCAAATATTTGGCCTCCTTTACCACCCTCACCTTCCCAGATGAAAATGCTGGTTAGGAAAGAAAGTTTTTTTATACAGAGAAATTAATCATTGGCCTCAGAACTGATATACATCTTCTCATTTCTCTCTCTGAATATCTCTCTCTCTCTCTCTCTCTCTGAATCTCTCTCTCTCTCCCTCCCTCCCTTCCCCTCACTTTCTCCCTTTCTTCCTCTCTCCATCTCCATCTCCATCATTTCCTCTATTTCAGGGAAGAGTATTCATGACAGATATTTGTGAAAATCATACATATTACTGGCCAATTCAGTTGTCTTCTCTGTCTTGGGTGATTTAAATCATGCATAGTAATACTAGCATTTCTTAGCTGTTGACAGATGAGTAAGACTCAGATTGTGTACTTCATAGGAACTACAGGGGGGTTCCCAAGAGCTACAGATTCTGCAAAACAGATCCCTTAAGTAAATAATGGAAAATGATAGTTTATTTTAAGTCCTTTGAAAAGTTGAAAAATGATGCAAATGGAAAGGACTCATCTGTTCTTAGTCAGCTTTTGACCTTTGACTATATAAACACAAGAAACACATGAGCTAGATAGAGCTAGGAAACAGTGTTCCTTCCCTGCTATCCAGAAGCACTAAATGAATCTTTCCATTGAGCTTTACAAAGATATATGAGAGCACCATCACACAGAACACTTGATTTAATAATGTATTATTAAAGAAGAAGGCAGTTTTAAGATCTTGGCAATCTCGGCAACTTTAAAAAATCTGTTAAGTGAGTAAACTGGAACAGATCTTTTCTAGGTTTTTTTCTCTCTAAAATGTTAATGTTGGGACTCATCAAATCAGACTATCTCAGAACCCACACATGACATCTTGACATTAACACACAACAGTTAACACACAGTAGTGTGCAAGTCCCTGCCAAAAGTATCTTGCTTCTATAAAAGACAACAAAGGCCCTAGCACCAACATGAAGTGCCCTGTTATTATGCACTGAAATTACCTGGTAGGAAGTGGCCCCCAGAGGAATAGGGGAAATGTCTCCTCCAATCTTTATTTTATCAGAAGAATCAGTTTAGGAGGCTATTTGCCACCTTTTAGCGGCTAATAATGCTTTTCTTCCACTTCTTTTAGGTGAAAATGTCTCTCCTAGAAATCCTATTTAAGGCAAATTCCTATGGAGCCTTCAAGTGGCAGCCCAACACTAACACCCCCAGTAAGACTTTGGCTCCTTCCTCTAAGTTCCAATTTCATAATTGTTTCTCTGCAGTGTGTAAGATCTACCCAAGAAGGTAGCAACCGAACTCAAGGGGTTCACCTCTTCAGTGCTTTATTCAAGAACAAGATATGGTTGTTGTGGGTGGTTTTATTTACTTGGTGCAAGTAAAGGAGACAAGCCATTCATATCCAAAGCTCTGTTTCTCTGAAGGGAGGCTAAGTCATTGCTTATAAACACTATTTAGTCAATTACATGTTGATTTCTTCTTTGCAGTTGGCTACATTATCCTATTGAGTTCCTGTTAAATTCATCCTGTTTACATCTAGTCTGCAAAATACTAAGCCACATTTTTAACATTTAGCAAGAATAACATCTATATCTTACCTAATAATAGACAAACATGTAAATTGACCATCCCTCCGCTACACTCACCAGCCAATCAGGAGAGTATGCAAATTAACCCAACAAAGATGGTGGTTAATTTGTATACGTAGGAGCGAAGCAGCGGAGCGAGAGCGGCGAAGACTGAAGGCTTTTAGCCGGAACGAAGGCCTGGGGCCCCGGGTGCCGGAGGGAACTGGTGCAGCAGCCAGGGGAAGGGAAGGCCTATTGCACGAATCTCTTCGTGCAACGGGGCCTCTAGTATATATATAAAAGCCTAAGCAACCGTTACGACTGACTGACCAGAATGACCGGAATGACCAGTCGACCAGACACTACAATGCAGACTGACCACCACGGGGCAGACGCTCAACACAGGAGCTGCCCCCTGGTGGTCAGTGTGCTCCCACAGGGGGAGCGCCGCTCAGCCAGAAGCTGGGCTCATGGCTGGCAAGTGCAGCTGTGGTGGCGGGAGCCTCTCCCGACTCCGCAGCAGCACTACCGAGCGGCAGGCGCAGAGGGCCGGGATGAGCACGAGCGGAGCGGCGCCAGCTCCTCCCTGGCTGCCTGCCACTTGGCACACTGCTACATCCCCCAAGGGGTCCTGGATTGCGAGCAGGCACAAGCAAGGCTGAGGGAACCCCCTCACCCGCCCCCCCTCCCAGTGCACGAATTTGTGCACCGGGCCTCTAGTAAAACTATGAAGAAGGTATGTACTGTTACTAAACTGAAGCCCAGAAAGACTAACTTGCCTAAAGCCACATAGCTAGAAAGCAGCAGAGACAGGATCTGAACCAGCAGTCTGATTCTAGAGCCTATTCTCTTAACTATCATGACAGGTATGCCAATGAGACAAAGAAATCAGCTGAAGGCACATCTGGGACACTTGAGGTAAGAATTATTTTCCTTCTTGGAAAGCTGTCATCTACATAGAATACCTGGAACTGCTGCAGCTATCTTGTGAGTCACAGCTGAGTCTGGTGGAGTAGAAAGATGGTAGGTACTCAAGTTTTTGAGGACATCCTTGAGCAACTGAATTATCTAGCCTTGGAACTGTTCCACCTCTGGAATTCTTTTCATGTGAGATAATGAATCCAATACTGTTTAATCTATTTTAGTTAGGTCTCCTGTTACTTGCGGCAAAAAGCACTCTCACTGATACACATACATATACGCATAAATTCAACCTGAGGCATACAACACATGTAGGGAGGCCAAATATTGGCATCATGTACAGCTTTTCATTCAGCCAACAAATATTGAATATCCTTCATATGCCAGGTACATTGCAAATTGTTGAACGGAACAGGTTGGGAAGGGCAGGTTTCTGTACCTATGGAGGTTATAATTGTGTGGAAAATGTGGTCATGAAAGTGGAAGCAGGCATATTTAGGGAAGCTACCATGAGGACTAATCTAGACTAGGAAGTTAGAGGAGGCCCTAATAGAATCTAACAAAAGCATACATACCAGATTCAAAGAATCCATGCCATATCAGTTAGTATCATCCACGTTTAGTGTGTATGTAGCTAATTGGTGATATACTTTGGTTTTAGTTGTGTAAGAACTGTAAGTACAGTGTTGTGTGCATAATTGTGTTGGGTTTATATGTATTAAGGTAACTTCATAATAAAATAATTTAAATCAGCACTGAGGACCAGAATATTTTCCTCTTTTAAAGGGGAAGTACTGCAGCCAATTTTGGAGAAGCAAACTAATATAAAAGACAAAACAAAGGAAAGGGAACCAGGGTATTTGGCGTCTATTTCTAGCTCACTGGCTGGCAGCCCTCTGTGACTTGAATTCCATAATTTGTAAAATATGATTCATCAGGAGTTGCAATGGAATATTTTAGAGTGTTTAAATTAATGAGGAATAAATCCTAAAAACCCTTGCAATGCTGTGAACGTTCCAGAAGTTATTCATAATTATTTCTTTGTTATAGCAAATAAAATGGGCAAAATAAAGGGGGTGGATACAGGACATGAAACACAAGAACAGAAAGCAGAGGAGGGAAAAATCAGGAGGCAGTAAGTGGCTGGCAAACCCTCCACAGCAGGAAACTTGCTGTGCATATTGTAGCTGTTACTGAATAAGTACTTACTGGAACTTCCAGAGATGACCAAACATCAAGAAGGAAGTGATTTTTTTTTTAAGTTTTATTATGGAAAATTTCTAACATGCACAAAAGTACCAAGAATAGTAATGAGAACTACCACGCAGCCTCAACAGTCAATCACTCATGCCCAATCCTGTTTCATTTATATCTCCCACCCCTCTTATCTGAAGCAAACTCCAGATATCATATTATTTCACCCTTAAATAAGTCGGCAAGTATCTTTAAAGCAAAAGAATGGGAACCAAGGCATTTGGGGGGTCTATGCCTAGCTCACTCGGTGACAGCCCTCTGCATCTTCAATTCCATCATTTGTAAAATGATTTGTAGGGGGTGAAAGGGATTTTTTTTTAAGTAACCACGGTAAAAAAAAAAAAAAAAGAAGAAGAAGAAGAAGAAGAAAAAAAGATGATTACATCCTAATAAGGCTCTCCAGAAGGGAATCTCACCCCATAAATCCAGGTCCCGGCTTCATTCCCCTAAGAGCCCAAGGCACCTTCCTTTCAAGGCTGGGACCCCAGCGCAGCCGGCAAGACCCAGCCTTTTAGGGCGCTGGCTGGTCCTCGCCCCGCCCCTCTCCCCGGGAAGTCTCCGCCCACTAGGCCCCAGCAGCCCCCGCGCGCCCTCGCGCGCCCCCGCGGCCTCGGCGTAGGGAGCGGCTCGCCGCCCCGGACGCGCTGGGCCTGACTCCGGGGCGCGCACGCCGTGCGTCCCGGGCTCGCCGGGGATCCCGCGCCGGGCGCTGCGGGGAAAGACTGACAGTTTGGTCCGCCATGTTCTTCGCCACGGCGTTCCGGGCCCGGGCGGCTGGCCTCACCGCCCAGTGGGTAAGGAGGCTCGGAATGAGCCCGGGCACTGGCGCCGCCCTTCTCCCTCTCTCCTTGCCTCTTTGGTGGTGAGCACACGAGAGCCCTGGGCTCCGGACCAGCCTTCAGGCGGCGGCAAGGACACTGCGGCCTTCGCCCTCTCCCCGGAGAGGTTGCAGCGAGGAGCTCCGAGGGAGGGTCGGCAAATTTAACGGAGGCGGGTGCGTGGCCTCCTCTGCAGGACGGGGAAGTGCCCGCCTGATTTTGTGAAGAAGAGGATGCAGGAGGGCCGCTCGGTGTTGTGTTTTGCCCTGTTTCACTCTAGCGCCTGGGTCGGCCTGGTGCCCGTGCTCCCGATGCCTGGTGCCCTTGTGGCCGTCGGGCCGCATTGTTCTGGAGAGAACTCTGGGTTGTAGGTCTGGCTTGCTTGGTTTAGGAGCGTCTCCCGAGGCCAAGAGAAGGGCGACCACAGTGTTTTCTTTTGTGCCTTGCGTGTCGGAAAAGTTGGGCACGTCGTATCGAGCGACGTAAAGGAACAGCGGCACAAATACCGCACAGCAGGATTTTAGAGCTTGAATGGTGCTTGTAGATCCAACTGCATCTCATTTTAGGCCAAGAAATGGAATCTCAGAAAGGTTGCAGCATTCAAGTTCACTTAAAATGCAGATCCCAGAAATTGTAACCACAGGGCATTTACTGTAAAGAACGCCGCCTTTTTGTCTCTGCAGTAAAATAGAAGGGTTGGTCAGTTCGCAGCGGAAGAGAGGGATGTAGATAGCGCCCAGGAGTATAGAATGAGCTCAGGGCTTTAGGGTGACACCAGAGTTTGCATGGTGACCTCACGGCGTCTTTCGCTTTGTGACTTTGGCTGTTATTTTTCTCAGTTTCCTCAGTTGTAAGATGGGAATATTGTAATTTGCAGAGTTTAGTCTTTTAATAAACGTTTGTGGTCCCACTGTGGGTCATGCACTGTGGACTCCAGGTAACAGTGTGGGTAAGGAGGGTAGGTGACACTTGGTGACTACGTTCTATGTGCCAAGCACTGTGTTAAATATTTACGTTCTAAATCTCGTTTGTGAGGTTGGTACTCTGATTTCCCCATTTTACATAATCAGATTTAGACAGCCCCTGTTCTTGTGGCGTTAATAGTCTTGTATAGGAGGAAAGACAATGCGAGAAAAGACTATTGATAGTTGGCAAGAGAGAGCTTGAAGGTATGAGAAGCACAAGCTGTGTTGCTAGACTCCATTGTTGGGAGGTAAGGAGAGTTCCAAGATGAAATGAGAGAGGTGGCAGGGCCCAGATCTTGGAGGTCCTTTCATGCTGTCCTGAAGAATTTGACTTTATCTTAGAGGCAGTGGAGGATCAGTGAAAGGTTCTAGAGGAGCAGAGGGACATGGTCAGGTTTCTGCCTTGGATGGATCTCTGGATGGGACTGAAAGGAAAATAGGTTTGATGGGAGCCAAAGGCAGGGAGACCAGATTAGAGGCTCTTGCAGAACCCCAGGTGAGACTAATGAGGATCAGACCTTGTCTACTAGTAGAAAGGATATAGAGTACAGATAGATTTTGGTTTCTTTTGTTTTTGAGGGAAGAGGTTAGAGGGTGTAAATTGAAAAACAGTGTTAACTGAAAAAAAAACTTCAGGTAGTGGAAGAAAATCAAATTGTTTTTTTAAAATTTAATATATATTTTTATTGATTTGAGGGAGGAATGGAGAGGGAGAGAGAGATAGAAACATCAATGATGAGAGAGAATCATTGATGGGCTGCCTCCTACATGCCCCACACTGGGGATCAAGACCGAAACCTGGGCATGTGCCCTGACTGGGAATCGAACCGTGACCTCCTGGTCATAGGTCTACACTCAACCACTGAGCCACACCAGCCAGGCAAATCACATTGTTTTATGTTAACTTTGGCAACTTTCTCTATTTTTTATTAATCATTACCTGGTATGTAGTATGTACCTAGTAAATACTTGTTGAGTTGATGAATAAGTTTAATTTTTTTGTTCATTTTCCCCTCAATTTTATTGAGAAATAGTCAACATACATTACTGTAGAAGTTTAAGGTATACAGCATGACGGTGTGATTTACAAGTTTAATTTTTTAATTACACAAGTAACATATTGTCAGAAAAATATATTAAGAACAGCAAATAGAAAAATGAAAATCACCCATAGTCTCAACTTGGAAATTACCAAAATGTTTAACATTTTGAAGTCTGCAATTAATAGACCTTAACAGAACTTTAAAAAAATCAGGTGATATTGTTCACACAATTTTGTAGCCTGTTTTATTCCTCATAATACGTTTTGATCAGCTTTCCTTATCAGCAGACACTTTATACGGTCATTTTTAATGCTGCATAGCATTCCATTGTATGTTCTATAATTTATATAACTAGGCCTGTCTTCTAATATTTTACAAATAGTGGGATATCAGATGACCTAGGAAAAATCAGGAAAAGTATGAATAAAGAGGTTCCTAATAAAATTGCTTTCCTAAAAGAGAAACCTTTAAAGAAGCCATTTACATTTTCAAACCATTTACATTGCTTATTCTGTTATAATTTATGCTTTGTTAGCTAGCTGCTGTTTTCTTCAGCAACAGGCTTTTCAGCTCATCATTGCTTAAAAAATATCAAGAACTTAGTACTGTGTCTAGAATTGCTTGGAAGACACTACTTCTATAACCTGAGCCATATTTCTTAATCTCTTTGATCCTCATTTTCTTTCTGTAAAGTGCAGTAATACCTGAGTGATTGTCAAGAATTGCCTAAAAATTATGAATTATGGATGAATAGGTACTCAGAATAGACTTTTCTTCTTTCCTTTAGTAACTGCCTGTGGCTTTCTGTAATGTTGACACCACTGTATACAGCTCATTACTGCCTCACACCCAAGCCAGTACTTAGTTTTGTAGGGGTGAGAGGGTTGTATTTTCAGGGATTGTGTTTTCAGTTTTAGAATTTTCATGTTTCATTTTTATGGTTTCTATTTCTGTCTTTTCAGTCATTGATATTTTTCTCTATGTCCTTAAGCAGAGTTGCAGCTGTTTTGAAATTGTCTTGTAATATCCATTGATTTTTTTCTTGAAAATGGGTTGTTTTCTTTTGTGTGTATGCGCATGTGGGTTTTTTATGTTGAGTGATTTTGGATTGAGGATGGTATGTCATAGAGGCTTTAAATTTTGTTAATTCCTCCGAAGAGTTGTTGTTGTAAGCAGTTAATGTAATTGAACTCAAACTGCAAATTCAACTCCCTTGAGGGCAGCAACTCAGATATTGGTTTAGTTCTTTTACCAGAGCTGCTTGGAATCTGCCTCATGAGCATGAATGATTTGGGGTCATCCACAGAATTTGGGTTTTCTCCTCGCTATTCCTTTTTTGGGATTTCCTGCCCTGTACTGTTGAGGGCCTGCCTTCAGGCTAAAAGATGTAAGGAAAAAACAACAACTCACTTCTCTTCTAAGTATAGGCTTCCCCTCCCTCCTGTGTCTGCATGCATTTGGTTTTTCTCCAGTGCTTTCAGAAAGTTTTTTGTTCTCTTATTTTTTAAAAGAAATATTTCGTCCAGAGTTTGTAATTGTTACTCAGTGGTTTGGACTGATAATATCTATTCAACTACACTAGAAGTAGAACCTTCTGTGGTGGCATTTTTCTTTCTAAATTTTAGGTTTTATAGAATGAAATGCTCTCATTCCATTAGAGATTCATTTTTTATATATTGCTTTTCTTAATTTACTTTCATTGTTGAGAGTATTACAGATGTCCCCATTTTGTCCCCTTTGCCCCCCTCCACTTGACTCTCACCCCACGCCAGGCCTTCACCGCACTATTGTCTGTGTCCATGGGCTATGCATATATGTATATAAGTTCTTTGGTTAACCCCCCCCCCCCCAGCACCGCTGCCTTCCTCCCTTCCCTCTGAGATCTGTGAATCTGTTCCATGCTTCCATGTCTCTAGACCTATTTGTTGATTTTTAAACCTGATTTTGCAATGTCCCAAGGTATCTCCATTTTGCCTTAAAGATTCTAAAGTTCTTAAAAGTAAAAAGAAAAAAGGCATTTGTGTTAATTTTCTATTGCTGCTGTAACAAATTACCACAAGCTTGGTGACATAACACACCACAAATTTGCTGTCTTATGATTCTGTAGGTTAAAAGTCTGACATGGTCTAAAATCAAGGTACACTTCTCTCTGGAGACTCTAGGGGAGAATCTGTTTTCTTAGCTTTTCCAGCTTCTAGAAGCTGCTCTCATTTGTTGGATGATGGCCCTCCCTCTTCCATCTTCAAAGCCAGCAAGGGCCGAGGAGTTTCTCATGTCACATCACTCTGACCTTGCTTCTGCCATTTGTCACATCCTTTTCTGACTTTGCTCCCTCTTCCAAATTTTAAGGGCCCCTGTGATTACCTTGGACTCTGATTATCCAGAATGATCTCCCTATTTTAAGGTGAACTGATTAGCAACCTTAATTCCAGCTCCTTTGCTGTGTATATTAACATATTCACAGCTCCTCAGAATTAGGACATGGGTATCTTTGAGACATTATTATTCTGCCTAACACAGCCCTAAACAATTTCTTTTTTCAGCCTTAAACAATTTAGGGGAAAGAAAATGACAGATTTTTAAGTATTCCGTGAGGTTCAGTAGGCCATTTTTGGCATACTACAAATTCAGATCTTTCTATTGGATATGTGAACTCAGTCTCCATTTCAAATATCTAAATAGCTGAACTTCCCTCTCTTTAGCACTGTTTAATATCAGTGCAGTACATTTGGTAATAAATTGTAGGTTCATTTACCATGTTGGTCTGGTTTTCCATTGGGAAACCTTGACTCACCACTTTTGGAGTCAGGTCAGGAAGCATGTTATAAATCAGGAAATTTCTTTCAGTAAACATTAAGGACCATGTTCAAACACTTTTTGCTTTGCCTTGTTGGGGGAGAAGGAAAGCAACTTTATATGTGGGATACTTTGCTGGGTGTTATCCCATTTTGTAGGTGAGAATCTGAAGATGCCCAAGCAAATGTGCCCAAAATTACATAGAATAAGCCTGAACTGGGTTTGTTTGCAAGTCCTATTTAAAAAAATTTTTTTTAACCTACCTTTCTGAAATCGCTCAAGTTTACTGAGGAAAGTTGGTGTGGATGGTGAAGTTTTAAATTTAATAGGTGCTATAAAGTGGTTTCACTTTGCTTAGGGAAGAGAGACTCTGGTTCAGGGGCCTTAGATAAGAGGAGGAGGTTAACCTTGGTCATGATGGATGAGGGAGGTATAGGGTGACATAACATTGTCAGTACAGGTAGCTCCGTGTACAAGGACAGTGAATGTGAGAGAGCATGACACTATGGACAAGAATAACCTGCTGTGGAAGGTGAGACTGGAATAGATCACAGAGTAGAGGCCTTTGGTATGTCATACCACAGAGTTTAGATTTTATTCTGTAGGCAGTGAGTTTAGATTGATCCCCACCGCAGCCACCTCCTTCTCCCCCATCATAATTTTAGGACAAAAATCTCTGGAGATGTGGAGAAGGGTGAGATTGCAAGGCAAGAGACAGAAGGCTATTGCGGTAGTCTAAGAGGGAAATGAAAAGAGTTTGAACTGGGGATAGTTGTAAGAAACATGAAGTAGTATGAAAAACAGAATTTAAAAGTTGTTTAGGTAGAATGGGTAGGACTTGGTGACTATCTAAAATGAGAGAGAGTAAGTGAGAGAAGGGGATCGTGGAATGTTTTTCATGATCATGGTTTAAGCCACTGTCTGTAATGACTGTCTAAAGCTGAATTACCATTGGGTTAAAAGAAATATTTTGTTACTTTTTTTTTTAAGCAAGGTGAGGCATAATTTTTTAAAAGTTGTCATGAATAGCAAATTGACATAAAGATAGGAAACAATGTAATCATAATATGGCATTTCTCTGCATAAAAAAGTTACTAGGTTTCCTTGGGGATCGATATAGTAGGCAAACGTATTTGAAAATTTCAGAGGTGAAAAGGTGCAGAACCTACCTATTTGTAGAAGTATATGACAAATCTATGAATCCTTTCTGTAGAGAAGCAGTTATTTGGGATTAAATCGCAGAATTACATAGCTATGATGGCTAATAAATTTAACTATCAGGAACAGGTAAATATATGATTGTGTTATATCACTACCTTTACTTCTGTTATGTTTGCCTTCTTTGAATTGTCCAACTCTTCGCCAGTTCCATGCTTGGTAATCCAATGTTCTACCATCTGTGTTTAGTAGAACTCAGACTTTGGAGGATTTCTGAACCACAGTTGAATTGCTTTGGGGGGGAGTGGGTGTTGGGTGGGGGAGAGGTGGAGAAGGTAGGAATGATAGGAGAAGCAACAGAGCAAAGAGAAATGAAATGCAAAGGAGAGGGGATTCAAATGGGTTTCTTCCAAACAATTGGGTATGGTTAGTCTATAGAGCATCCATCATAAGCAGCTTTCTGAAACTTTTTATGGCTGGAGTTTTTAAACTAATTTAGTAAAGAATTGAAAAGGAGGATGCAGTTGACTCATTAATACAGAGTATATGACTCATTTGTACAGAATGAAAACATGTTTATGAATATCCACACTAAATGAAAGCTGGCCTCCAACTTGATTCACACAAAAGTGAAAGGCTGTAAGTTAATGGTATATTAACTCTTCAAATGTATGCTAACAGAGTGTTGTAGAAAGGATACATGACTGGGTTTGATCCTGGCTCTTCCACTAACTCTATGTGTGACCTTAGGCAAGTAAATAACCTTACCTTTGGACCTCTGCTTTTTTATACCTCTCCTAAAATAGAATGGGCAGGATGTACTGTAGTAGACTATAACTCTTAAGATCTTTTACTTCTGTAAGTTGATTCTATTGTTTGTAGTTATGGATCTTAAAGTATTTCCATATGAAAAATTTCTTAAGGCTTGTGATTTACAAAATTTTCTTAAAATTTTAGGGAAGACATATAAGGAATTTGCATAAGACATCTGTGCAAAATGGAGCTGGAGGAGCCTTATTTGTGGTAAGTAATTAACTTAGATTTCTTCAGAATGAAAGGCTTGAAAATTTGGGTAACTTTGTTATAATAATCCTAAATAGCCATGTCTTTAGTATATCCTGGCCATTGTGGGAATTTAAATATAGATAATTGAATTCACTACTTTTAAAAAGATATATGTGGTTCCAGTTGAACTTCTTAAGTTTAAATTGGTACCAGAGCAAATCTAAGAATAAGAATTTAGATTATTATTCGGTGAAATTACTATGAATGAGCCTTAACCTAATTTCACACTTTGAATTCTTAAAACTCAGTCATTTTGGTTCACTGAAGATTCTGAGGCTGCAACTTGGGGAATCCCAAAATGGCACTAGTTTGAAACTTACAGATTTTAGTAATAGAATGAATACGTTGGTAGTTGGCCTTTGTATTTTTGGTTCCCAGGGTTAACTACAGGTAAAGGTCAGCGAACTCCCTAGCTTAGTTGCACAATTTCAGAAAATATAAGATAATTTATCCCTCTTCTCTGGCAAAGGTACAGTGTTCAGGAATTAATCTGGTCTTGTTTAAAGGCAATTTACTGGACTAGTATGATTTAGAGTTAGTGGTATAGTCTTGTAAACTGAGTTATTCCCAAGCTGAATCTTAATGTTAGTTGGCATACTATCAATAAGTAGATTTCTGCTTTATATTTTATCATCTTTGTCTAAAGACATATCAAATATGCCATGTGTTTGAGATCATTGTCCAAAGTTTTAATTTTCTTTTTTCTTGTGTGTCTTTGAAAAAGAACCGAGAGTTAACATATTAAGAGATTCAGTTCTGTGTTCACCTTACGTACAAAACATTAATCATTGTAAGTGTTAATCTTAGTGTGACTCATTTGATTTCCTGTTGACATGCCATTTCTTGTCAGTTTTTAAAGAGGGCTTGCTTTTTTATGGAGAAAAAATAAAGCTTCTTGCTGTTGGCTAGTTTTTATTACAGAAAACTAGCTGTTGGCTAGTTTCTGTTACGTGGAGAAGGCTTTTGTACCTTCCCTAAAGTAAGTGAATCCCTTTGACAATTTGATACACTCTCTTTGGAAAAATACACGTATGTTCACACTGAAAATTCTGTCTTCATAAGGCTTCCAATAATTAGTAATGTTTTGGTAATTACATTCGAAGATCCTATCCTCTAATCAAGTTGGATAACCCTTTGTTTTTTGGTCCTAAAGCTACTTCTCTTAAACCATTAAATGGTAATTTCTAAAACTGTCCAAAATTTTGAATTCTGCTAACATTACTTGGGTAATCATACTCATCACATGTGTATTTACTAATTAGTTTAGCCATTCTTTTTGATGCAAGGATAGATTGATTTGTATTGTGTTGAAAATAAAGTGAAGAGATTAAATGAGCAACAGTAATGTGCAAAATTATTCACACTTTTGAGGAATTTTGATCATTTTGGAAAATATTTTTTTCCTTTTGTATAGCACAGAGATACTCCTGAGAATAACCCAGATACTCCATTTGATTTCACACCAGAAAACTATAAGGTATGATAAATTAATGTTATAATTAATGGTACAAAATATTTAGTATCTTCCAGATTTATAAAAATGGGTGCTTTTCCTTTGATACAGAGGATAGAGGCAATTGTAAAAAACTATCCAGAAGGGCATAAAGCAGCAGCTGTGCTTCCAGTCTTAGATTTGGCCCAAAGACAGAATGGATGGCTGCCTATCTCTGCTATGAACAAGGTACTGAATTCATTTTTGCCTTAGTTCAAAAAAAGGAGATTGTGTATGAACTTTCTTGTATAGAAATTCCTCTGACAGTCATTAATGTCAAAATATAAGAGTTTGAAGTCCTTTAATTATTTGTTTTCTCAAATTACATATGTTTTTGTTGGTTCCCTTAGTAACACAGAAAAAGTAGAGTTTTTTATCCTTGTAAGAAATAGTAAAAGCATTATAATGAGGTTTTCTTTTTTTCCCTTCTTTTTGGTCATACTACAGATAAAAGATCCCAAATGTGTATAATTTGCTATCAAGATATTCTGAAAATCAATGTACTATTTAAACACCAGAATTAAAGAAAAAAGGATCTGCTTATAGCTAATGGTGAATCTTTATAATATTTTTATCTTTGGTGACAGGCTTTAACAAAAACCTATACAATATATGATATATGACACTTGATTGTGGCACCTTGGAATCAGCAACCCACAGAAATGTTATGAGTGACCCATTTAAATGAAGTTAGTCTACTCATACATATTCAAGATTTCAGGTTTCTTTTACTAATTGTATTTTCAGTACTAATCCAAATATCAAGTTTATTCCTATTCTATTAATATAACTACATTTGTGTGGTATTATGTTAAAGTGTATAGTTTACAAAGTGCTTATACAAAACCATATACGGTATTTGATTCTTACGAGAATCACAAAACTAGTAAGTGTGATGTAATGGAAAATATATTTGACTTTGAGTTAAGTCATTTTTCTTTGGACATACTTCCTCAACTGCAATGAAGATTTTGAACTAAGTAGATATTTTCTAAGTGTTGTTATGATTTCTAAATTATAAGAGCTGGGAACTACTTCTAATTCTTTACATTTTCTAATTGACTTACAGGGATTCTGCTCTACTTTATTTCTCTTTTCACTTTTTAAATTTTATTTGGTCTGTTACCATTGTCATCTTTCTTGGAGAGTAGGAATGTCCTCAATTTATCTAATGGAATCCCAAGTGCAGATTTTTTATTTAGTTCATTTATCTCTTACTTGCTTTGTATAGTACCCTAACACTGTTGTGGACCCTTAGTATTTTTTTGACTATGAAAAGATGTTATAAAGCAAGTTTGGTTGGTACCATAGTTAGTAAACATAGCCAGATGTGTGTTTGTTTGTTTTTTTCTTCAATTAATCACATATTTCTTTGGTGGTTTCTAAATAACTTATATTGGTTTCTATAGTATAATAGCCAACTTTATAAATAATTATTGAGGTATGTTTTTAAATCATAGATACCTTTTAGCAAAAATGTATTTTTTTAAATAATGACAAGCTTGTTGAAAGTCTTGCAGCATGGCAAATTTAGTAGAGCAAAATAAAATAAATGAGAAACTAATGTGAGAACATTTCAGAAGTACTGTTCTATTTCGAATTGGATGTGTATGTGTAAAAGCAGAAAATAGCATATAAAGAATAACAGTGATGGTGAACCTATGACACGCGTGTCAGAGGTGACACGCGAACTTATTTTTTTGGTTGATTTTTCTTTGTTAAATGGCATTTAAATATATAAAACAAATATCAAAAATATAAATCTTTGTTTTACTATGGTTGCAAATATCAAAAAATTTCTATATGTGACATGGCACCAGAGTTAAGTTAGGGTTTTTCAAAATGCTGACATGCCGAGCTCAAAAGGTTCGCCATCACTGGAATAGGATCAAGATTCTTTCCATTTTACATCTGAGACTTTTAATATTACTGTTTCTCTCTGACCCCAAAGCCCAGCCTTACAACAATAACAAAATCCAAAAACTCACACATTAGTTCCTTAACCATCACTATGGTGCACAGTAGCAGCCCCAGGGAAGTTTTTTCAAAGTAGACGCCAGGGCCTTACTCCCAGTGGTAGGGCTCCAGTACATATATTTTCAGGCTTCAGCATGTGTATTTTGAGAGAGCTCCCCAGATTTAGAGGTACATACCTGGTTTAGTATTACCAAATTAATCTTTTCCCAGGTGAGCTGTGTTTAGATGTCTTCTGAGAACACATCAGAAATGCAGTTTAATGAGCTCTTCTTTCATGTCAAAACGAGAATATATACATAATTTTTAAGAATATCAGCCCTGACTGGTTTGGCTCAGCGGATAGAGCATCGGCCTGCGGACTCAAGGGTCCCAGGTTCGATTCTGGTCAAGGGCATGTACCTTGGTTTCGGGCACATCCCCAGTAGGGGGCGTGCAGGAGGCAGCTGATCGATGTTTCTCTCTCATCGATGTTTCTAACTCTCTATCCCTCTCCCCTCCTCTCTGTAAAAAATCAATAAAATATATATATATAAAAAGAATATCAGATAGCAAATCTTAAGACCTGATCAGGTAATATTAAATCACCCAAAAAGTTGTAGCCAGGATCATAGTCATGATAGACTGTGTGTGGACCAACCCTAGCAAATAGCTAAAAAACCTGTTTTCTCTAACAGACTTGCCCTGACCGAGAGAGTTGTGCTCAAATATTGAGTCCCTTGGTCCTGAACACCCCCCACCCCCACACCCCTTCACTCTCCACCTCTCACCTCCCCACTGCCTCCCCGGTATATCAAAACAAGTATTTTCTGTAAATTCATTGATGTGAAAGGTTGGGAAGTACTAGTCCAGAAGATCCATTGGAAATAATAAGGTTTGATTGTTCTGAAGGGGTGTGTGTGTGTGTGTGTGTGTGTGTGTGTGTGTGTGTGTGTGTGTGTGTGTCTGTCTGTCTGTACGTACCAATACAGGCTAGTGGCATTTGCACACACTATACTTCACCAGTTACATCAAGGCCTTTTTGAAAAATTGGTTAAAGGTTGAAAATATAATTGAAAAATTGGTGAAAGGTTGAAAATATAATTTAACTTAATTAGGGTTTGGTCACCAAATTTTTGCTCAAAGTAGAAATTCTTAATGAGAGACTTAAAAATTTAGAGAAAAAGACACTTTTGCAGAGATAAGGGCTGGGGTAACCATTAATTAGCCTCTGGGCTTTGTAGTGTAAGTGTAAAATGTCTGTAAAAATTAAAGGATTTATACTTAGCAAATACGAAATACAGGTATATTTTCTGCTTTTGAAGAACTTTTCTGTTTTTACCAAATTGAAGCAGTAACAAAATATGCTTTTAACCAAGCTCAATTATTAAACCTTATAATTATGTTTTTAAAAAATTTCCTACTACTTTTAGGTTGCAGAAGTTTTACAAGTACCTCCAATGAGAGTATATGAAGTAGCAACTTTTTATACAATGTATAATCGAAAGCCAGTTGGAAAGTATCACATTCAGATCTGCACTACTACACCTTGCATGCTTCGAAACTCTGACAGCATACTGGAGGCCATTCAGAAAAAGCTTGGTATGGGACACATTATACGTATAACTTTTATGAAAATTATAATTGTCTTTCTAGAGTTGATCAATTTCTACCTAACTTTTCCAACTTTTGTCATCTTATTGGATCTCTACTTCATGAGTAAATTTTGTCTTACTGTTTGTCTACATTTATTTCTTATTTTGTACTCCTAGTTCTCAGCCTCAAAGTTGAATTTTCATCTATCTTTTTCTAGTCATTAAGTATGTTGGAAAAGCTAGGAATTTTAAAGTTTTCATTATTTACAAATTAAGTTTCATTGTGTAATAATAGCATGTTGTATGTAAAAAGTGACTATCTTATCCTTAGGTCCTTTCAAATTAGCCTTTGGACAAATAAAATAGTAAGAATGTGTCAGGAAGAGAAATTTGAAATGGGGTTTTTATTATAGTAGCATTTACAAAACTGAAAGGGCATTTTTCCACACAAAACTGTCATTACTGCACATATAACTATACATAATCAAGTAAAGTAAAAGGAGGTTTTTGGTTTTTTAAAAAATTTTTGTTACTGAATATAAAGTACTTGGATGTGGTAAAATTTGAGCAGTATTGAAGTATATAAAACAGAAATCTGAAATCTGTTCATAATCCTACCCTCCACCTTCAAGATACAAATTCTGATAATAGTTGAATAATTAGTTTTAGGTTTTATATTGTTTTCATTATTAAATACATAAATGTAATGTGTCTGTGTTTGCTTTTTGTACTTTTTTTGACTACAGCATAATAAGTATGTCTGCCTCATTTCTATTATTTCTTAAGTTATTTTGCTGTTACTTTTATGTATATTCCTCTTTGCATACCTGCTATATACTGAGATTATTTACAGGAAGTAGAATTGCTGTGTCAGATTTTGACAAAATGCCTTCTCTAAAGATATTAGAGTAATTGTTTTCCCCTCATTCTATTTTTAAATTTATTTTTTTATCCTTATTCGAGGATATTTTTCGATTGATCTTTAGAGAGATGGAAGAGAGGGAAAGACAGAGAAATATCGATGTGAAACACATTGATTGGTTGCCTCCTGCACGCGCTCGACCAGAGCCTGAGCTTGCAACCAAGGTACATGCCCTTGACCAGAATCAAACCCGGGACCCTTCAGTCCACAGGCCAACGCTCTATCCACTGAACCAAACCAGCTAGGGCGTCACATTCTTAATGATGTTTGATATTAGCAGTTTTCTGAGGCTTTGCTAGTCTTACAATATGATTTTAGTAGGTTAATTATCACTGTCAAAATGAAAATTGTACTGTCGGTTTTACTGCTATTTGACAACAAACACTGGAGATGAGTCACCTGAAATTTGATTGTTCTTAAAGGAACGAGTTCACTTAAGGAATCCTTGAATTTTCTAGTATAATTGTGCAGGCTTGTTTTGTTTAAGAAATTTAGTGCTCTTAAATATTTTTTGTATATCTCCGTAACATGTCGTTGGTTTTCTTTTCTTTTTTTCTTAAATCATATTGCTATTAAAATATAACCTGGGGGGCAGGGGCGAGTTGAAGGGGGTCAATGGGGGAAAAAGGGGGCCATATGTAATACTTTTAACAGTAAAGAATTATTTATAAGTTTAAAAAAACTGGAAAAAATATAATCTGGTCTTTACAATGATCATTTATATTTTTAGGAATAAAGGTCGGAGAGACTACACCTGACAAACTTTTCACTCTTATAGAGGTGGAATGTTTAGGGGCCTGTGTAAATGCACCAATGGTTCAAATAAATGACAACTACTATGTGAGTATTTCACTTAATATGAATTAAAACTGTATGATGTCATGTTTAAAATACTTGTTTTCCCGTCCTATAAATGTTGGTTTCTAAATTATGCATTTAGAAGAAACTTGGCATGAATATCCAGGGTTTGTTTTGTTTGTTTCTTTCTTGGCTTCCTACTCATAAAAATGTCATAGGAATGGAAAACCTTTCATAAAAATGTCAATTTTAGCTTCCACGTTATTGCCCATCAGATAGTTTTTAAAAATTTATCTTTAAATATTTTTGCATTTAAGTCTTGGAGGTAATGATATATTTTTAAAACTTTTAAATTATGAAAAATTTAATTTACATACAAATACAGAAAATAGCTATCAAGATTTAACAGATAATAATACTTTCCACACTTAAGGAAATTATTTTTATCCTTATTATTATTTGTAGGATTAACCTACAGATGCAAGTAAACCATTCTCATTACCACCAAAAATCCTATTCCTTTCCATTCATTCCCAGAGGTAACTACTATCATAAATTTAGTGTATATTCTTCTTGTACATGTTCTTAAACTTTTAAAATAATATGTATAAGTCACACTAATTATGTAATACTATATTGCTTTTTCTAACAATTTTATAGAGGTGGTATCATACCTGTCTTTTAGTACTGTTTTAGCCAGGTCTCACAAGTTTTGATAAGTAATATTTTCTTCATTTAGTTCTAAATATTTTTAAATTTGCAGTTTTTCCTTAAACATGTTTTTAATATCCAAGTGGGTGGAGTCTAGTTATCTTTTTTTAATTGCCTGCTACCCTAATTGTATCATGGTTTTCATTCATAATATCTTGTTAGCTCATACTTCTTAGAAATTTGCTTATGGAAATTCTTAGAGGCCTGTATTAAAGGTGGATTCTTCAAGAAGAGATTTGCTTTGCTACTCTCTTGCTCCTGGAAATGCTACTGTCCCAAAAGAGAGACCCTCTCTTTACACCCTTCCCTCAGCCTTCAATGTGTAAGATTCTATGCTAGCAGACTTTTTAGGGACAGTTTAATTTCTGTTTACACTTATATTGAGGATATAGCTTTTTGGGGTCTTAACTTCATGTGATTTGGATGTTTCTTGTGACCTGGGGCTTTGTCCCTTGCCCCTCCAGACCAGTGATTTTCAACCTTTTTCATCTCATAGCACATAAACTAATTACTAAAATTCTGCAGCATACCAAAAAATATATATTTTTGCCAATCTGACCAAAAAAAAACCACAAAGGATATAATTGACTCATTCACACCAGACAGCTATTATTGTATTGGCTGTTGTCATTTTTTTTTTATTTGACAACCTAAGGGAAAAGAGTTCAGTGCCCCTGACTAAGGAGTCAGGTATTGCATATTTTAAAAAATTCTTTTGGCACACCAGTTGAAAATTGCTGCTCTAGACTATGAAATCCTGAAGCCAAATTTGCTTGGTGTTCCACTTCTCTCTACCTGAATTTTGAGGTTTTGGTTTCTGGGTATTTCTTTGTCAGTATATTGATGAAATTTAAAAGCACCTGTAGTTGTTACAACAGGAAGTTCAATCAGGATAGTTATTCTGCCATAATGCCTGAAATGGATATCTATAACTTTTTAATGAAGATAAAATTATATTTCTTTGGCCTTTTAGATTTCTAGGGTGTTTTCATTCCCTATAGTGATATTCTTCATTTTAATGATCAGTGATTTAAATTTCTTCTCCATTTCCCCTACTTTAAAAAAAAGTCCTTAAAAAATATGGCAACAACTTTCTCTTTCCCAACATTCTGCAATTTATTCATAATAATGAGGATCTTGATTTAAGCAAGAATTAGAGTGGCCAAGGCTTTCTTTGAAGCATAATAAGTCTAAATATGGTAGCCCATGGACTTACCCAAGAGCTAAAGATTCTTTCAATATAGTATAGTCTTTAGTAGAGTCTTTGGCAAGGCATTTAGTAACTTGTATGTATCTCAGTTGATGAGTGGATAAAATGAAATAGTCACATAAACTTGGATTGGATCCTACCTAGGGAAAACACAGTTACCACATTTTGATGATGGTTAGATAGATTTGAATATGGACTTGACATTTGATTTTATTAAAGGAATTATTGTTAGTTAATGAGGTGTGGAAATGGCATTATGTTATTTAAGAAAATTTTCTTATTCTTGGGAAATGGCCTCCTGAAGTATTAGGGATGGAGTGTTATGATGTCTGCAACTTGCTTTCAAATGGTATAGCCCCAAAGCATGTGTGTACATAATGCAAATATGGCAAATTAAAAATTGTTCAGTCTAGGTGGTAGAGATCTGGTATTCACATATAGTTTTCAAATTCTCATAATAAAGATTTGGGGGAGGAATAAAATCAATAGATAATTTAAAGATGTGTTCTAGCTATGAAGTTCTTAACATCTGTTAAACCCTAAGCAGTTTCAAAGCAGCTTTTTAGTTTCAAAAATGTTTCCTTATTCAACAAATATTAAAGGCAATTTTTGACTAGGCACTGGAAAAATAGTATTGAATCATGATTTCTCTAGCATTTTCTCATTTAATTCTCAAGTAAGTTTACAAATGAAGAAACAGACTTAGGGAGGCTAAGTAACTTGTCTAAGATTACTAGGTGGTACTGCAAAACATTTTGTTAAATACTGAACAGTTTTAGAGGGGGATGAATGGATATAATGTAGTTTAGATAGTTTTCTCCTAGTTTAATCTTGCCATTCTGTTTGACTCTTGATTAAATGTAGGTTGCAGCAACTAGGCATACAGTGGGCATGTGTTTATGTGTTTTATTTCTTTTTTTTTATTTTAAATAACAACCCTTTCTTGAGTCAAATATTTTACACAGGTGTAATATATAAAATATAGAGCTGTTCTAGTTGAAATGGGGTTTTGAGGGTCTGGATCATTAAAATGTGTCAAAAATAAGGTGGGTTTTTGTTATTGTTGTTGTTTTCTTACCTTTCCCTTTGAAAATTAAATGAATTTTGAAATGGTAAAATTCACCTGGGAAAAAAAGATATCCCTAGGATATTAGATCTTTAGGTTAGGGATAGATATTAGTCATCTACTTTTAAGTTACTATGCCTGCTGGTGCTATTTTATTTACTACGAGAGGCCTGATGCACGAAATTCGGGCAAGGGTAGGCCTTTGCAGCCCTGGCTGCCTCACGGCCCTGTCCCCCTCCCACACCCGCCTTAGCCTGGTGCTGCCCACATCCGCTGCCACATACCCCCGGTTCCGCAGAGCCCCCCAATGATCACCCCACAGAGGGTGGTCTGGGCCTCCCTCTTTGGGGCAATTGCGGAGCCCCTCCATTGATCGCCCCTTTGGGTGGTGGCCTGGGCCTCCCTCTGCAGGGCAGTGGTGGAGTGATAGTGGGCCCCCAAACCAATCACATCACACCCGCCTTGGCTGGCCTGGCACCAGTGCGTGTCGCGGGTCGTCCACACGGTCGTTCTGCTGTTTGGTCGATTTGCATGTTACACTTTTATTATTATAGATGTGCTGCCTCAGCATTGTTGAGCATGTGCCATAGATAGCACTGTTCTGTTTTATATATTTTCTCATTTAATTCTCAAGTAGGTTTATAAATGAAGAAACAGACTTAGGGAGGCTAAGTAACTTGTCTGAGATTACTAGCTAGTAAGTGATAGGGTTGAGGACTCAAATGCAGAACTGTTTCGCTCCAAAGCACTACTCTATTGCCTCTTTAGCTGCAGCTCTTAATACATATAGCATTTAGCAGTTTATACTATATGTAGAAGTTATTCCATTGCTGCTATCTTGGTAACTAACTTGTAAGTTGAGAAAGACAAATAATAAACTAATTGATATTAGGGATTTGCACAGATTTCAAGTAGAAAGTAATTTTTTTAAAAAAATACATTTTTATTGATTTCAGAGAGGAAGGGAGAGGGAGAGAGAGATAGAAACATCAATGATGAGAGAGAATCACTGACTGGCTGCCTCTTCCATGCCTCCCACTGGGGATTGAGCCTGCAACTCAGGCATGTGACCTTGACTGGAATTGAACCTGAGACCCTTCAGTCTGCAGGCTGATGTTCTATCCACTGAGCCACACCAGCTAGGGCGAAAGTAATTTTAATATTTTTTTTATAGGAGGATCTGACGCCTAAGGATATTGAAGAAATTATTGATGAGCTCAAGGCTGGCAAAATGCCAAAACCTGGGCCAAGGTACGCTTTTATTTTTATATAATAAATTTTAATGGTTTAACCTAAATTAGTCTTTCACATAAACTGATGGTAAAACAATACTTTCTTTATTTTGACATTATAAACAAATATTTGTGTGCTGAGATTGTTCTTATTTTAAGTTAAAGTATTGAAAATAACTTCTAAACTTGTTTTCAAATTATTAAATAGAAGTTTATTTTTCAGTATGGATTAGCTAAAAATAATTTTGAATCCAGTTTGAATTCTTCATGTTTAGTTTTATAAAGACATCTTAAATTTTGCAGAATTCTGTGGGATGCAGAATATTTTAGATGTAAAAAATATATAGGTAGGCTATAAAGTATACATAAAAATATATAGGTGGTGGCCAATGGATAACTCTAGACATTAAAGTCACTTTTTTTTAAATAATAAAAGTAGGGACAGTGGTGGATATATCTCAACAATATTTTTTTAAAAATAAGCACTAAACTTTCATTAAGTAGATTTTCTTTAAAAAGCACTTTTTTAAGCCATAAAATCTGTATAGAGCTGCTCTTTCTATGGAGCATGTCTGCCCTCACCTTTTCCTAACCTCTTCCCTCAGGTACATTTTCCTTGCCTTTCTCCTAAGCTCCAAGGGCCCTTTTTATACCTAGGTAACCTGTTTCCTGAGCTCATTTCTTCTATGGCTCACTTCTTCTACCTCTGTGACTTTCTAAATAAACTCTTATTTAAAAAAAAAATATACACACACACACACACACACACACACACACACAAATAGTGTTGGAATGGCTAAAAAAAACCAGGTTTACCTTTTGAATTGTGATGAAGAGAACAGGGTAATTAGTGGATGGCGTTTTAATCATAAATTATCAGGAAAACAAATTTTTTAGTTTTTATTAAGTGAAAACCCTAATTTAAATTGTAACTGTCAGGTGAATGAATCGGGCTTAGATCGCTGCCTCTCTATTTGTGTTCTGAGGAATGTTTACAGATAAAATGAGGAAAGTTACAACTAGAAGATTAAACAAAGTTTGTAGGCTTTACTGGAAGATTTTACTGCCTTTATAACATTTTAATATGTCTTTTGTGAATGGTAGGGGAAGGAGAACATTTGTAGGCAGACATAAGAACCCCTGGGGCTCTGTTTTTCCCCTCAAGTATGTCATGGGACTGTCATTTCATAGAACAAACTTTAGGAATCTGGACCAGGTTATTCTTAAAATAACTGTCTTCTATAAAATTCTATAATCCTGTGAAGAACTCAGGCAGTATACATAATTAACTCTTCCATTTATTGTTCCAGAAATTTTGGTTTTTATAATCTTCTTAAATCGGTCCTTTGTGTTGGATAAAGAGCTTAAACCACAAGGGGGAACCTAGTAAAAGAGCAGCAGGTATACCTGTGTGACTAGTTAACATAAAAAAATTACAAAGCCAAGTATTGTTTTTATTAAAACTAAATGTCATTTTGCCATTTACCCTGAAACTTTCAGGCTTTGACAGTACACAGTGTCTGTTTTTTTATCTGGTTTTCATAGTAACTTATAATGCAAATATACTAATTTCTGACTTTGTAGCCATTCCTCATTACAATACTCTACTTACTACTTGCATTATGTTATGTACTAGTAATAGCTAGAAAGATCTTATAAATGATTGTGGTATCACTTTTCTGTCCTCTCAATAAAAAATGATTTCCTAGGACTCAAAAACAGACTTACAAGATTAATGACAGAATGTGAAGGGCAAAGCCAGAGGGAGTAAAAAAGATGTAAATTGAACAAATTCTTCAGCTAAAATCGATGGGAGGAACAAAGTAAATGAACAAAGCTAGGGAATAGGAGGGGTGAAATGGTAGGTGCTGAGTTGAGCTCTAGCAACAGAGGTTAGACAGGGCAGAGGTTGAGGCAATACCTGGGAAAGTATGTGTGTGGGTGAAACAAAAACCAGACAGGTTCTTCTACCTCTGTGTTGCTTTTCTTCATAGATTCCTATATAAGTACCTGTTCTTGTTTCCTTTCTGGCTATTAGCAACCCTGGTCTGGGTCCTGTTTTTTGAAAAATTAGTACTATTATGGCCTAAAAATATAAATACAAATAGATTTTGTATTTACTACTTCTAAGAGACATCCCTCCCAAATCTTCAAATTCCTCAAGGAATCCAGTTTCTATTTAAAGTATAATATATAAGTGTGTATTCCCTTTGTTCACAATGACAGATCTCATTCTAAATAAAATCCAAATATAAAAGATGTAGTGTCCAGTTTATTAAAACATGATTTTTTAAAATGTCCTCTGGGTTAGGTTATTTTCCTGTAGTTAAGCTCTGATACTGGGGCACTTGCTGAATCCCCCAACACTTGGTTTCTGTATAAAATAAGGCCAGTAATCACTTATCTCATGGCATTGTTGAGATTAAAGGAGCTAATACTGTATATACACTGCTCAATAAATGGGAGCTACTATTAGGTTATTTTTATATTTTTCATATTTATATAGTGAATTTGATATGTCAGTTTTCATGTTCAACTTTACGAAGAGAAAATCTTGCAGCAGTTGAAATGTTTGGATTAAATAATATATGCTAGTTATTAGGTGAAAAATAGTTACTTAACTGGGCTGTTGTGAGGTAACATAATTTTTTAAGTAAAAATTTATAAATAGTAATAATTAATAGTCAATTTAATGTTAACTTGCTTTTCTTTCCAGGAGTGGACGCTTCTCTTGTGAGCCAGCTGGGGGTCTTACCTCTTTGACCGAACCACCCAAAGGACCTGGTTTTGGTGTGCAAGCAGGCCTTTAATTTATATTCAACTGTAAATATGTCACTGGAGAAATAAAATATGAATTTCCTATCTACATAAATTTTTAATATTTATTTCAACCTGTGAACACCTTAGTGGTAACTTAGCAACTTATAGCTCTGTAAGTACCATGTCAAACTTAATAGCTCCATTTTTTTTTTTTTAATCCTCACTTGAGAATATGTTTCCATTGATTTGAAAAAGAGAGAGAGAAACATTGAGGGAAACATTGATTGGTTGCCTCCACTTTTGGTGTATGAGACAACACTTCAACCTACTGAGCCACACCGGCCAGGGCTTCAAAGCTCCATTTTAAAGTCTTCTGCTAGCTTTGGCTAACTATGAAGACGTTATTCCATAATCTAGTTAATAGTAACTCCAAAACCCCATTCCCACTCCCGTTTTCAACTGCCAGGTTATTTTTATCAAGATTACAGGTTATTGTGAAATAAAAATTCACATTTCAAATACATTTTGCTTTTCCATGTTTAGCCATAGCCAAGTCTTAAGTTAACATGATCTTTCTATAAACTTTATTTATGTCAGTGCACTCTTGAAATATTTTTATATTTACAGCATACAATTGTTACTGTATTTCCAACTGTGGTGATACTTCAAGCAGGCTGTAAGTGTAAGGAGGATAAGGTAGTTGTCTGTAGGTCATTTGAGTTGAATCTTGCTTAATTTTTTTTTGCCCATTTTTCTTGAAAATCTATTATACTTAACACAAAAGCACTGTTTCTAATGATGATGTCCTGAATAGCTTTTAAAAACATTTGGCAGGTAAAATTTCACTACAGTAATCCAAGATGGTTCCAAAATGTATATGGATACAGTGAGTAAAATTTTTTTGCCAATTTCCAGGAGCTGGAGGTAACAGTTATGTTCTAGCCTATGTGTTTACCACCACTCAATCCCTCATTTCTTCTCAGTTCTTAACTGTGCTGGTTTTAAAAAGGTACATTTGGGGAGGAAATTTACTTATTGCTGTTTAATGGCAAAAATAAACTAAAAATTCAACTTTTCATCCTCCCTATTGGCAAAGAATCTTAATATCTGTTTTGGTTTTTGAATTGCTACTGAAAGTTATTAGGGGAAAAGTTACTGATTGCTCAGATTTACTTGCTGTAACTGGAAGAGGCCATTGCTCCAGAAAATTCTACAGCACATGATAATAGTTTTGCAGCCCTGGCCAGTGTGGCTTGGTTGGTTGGAGTGTTGTCCCGAACACCAAAAGGTGGTAAGTTCGAATCCCAGTCAGGGCAGGTACACAGGTTGCGGCTCCTGGGGGAGGCACCTAGATGTTCTCTCTCTCTCTTTCTCTCTCCCTCTCTCTCTTTCCCTCCCCTCTCCTTTCTCTAATATTTTTAAAATGTTGTTTAAAAAGTACTCATTGCAAAGGTCTTACATCTGTAGAGACTAAGTCATATGATAATTTATCATCTGAGATTTTATTTTACATTTATTATATTCACCTTCCTGAAATATGGCAGTTTTTAAAAAAATTTTTTAAAGATTTCTTTAATTGATTTTTAGAGAGGAAGGGAGAGGGGGAGACACAGAGAGAAAAACATTGACTTGAGAGGAAACATCAGGGGAAAATCAATTGGCTACCTTCTGCACACCCCCTACCTGGGACCCAGCCGGAAAGCCTAGGCATGTGCTCTGATTGGGAATTGAATGACAACCTTTCAGAGCATGGGGAGATGTCCAACCAACGTAGCCATACTGGCCAGGGCTGGCAGCTTTTTGAATGATCTATCTGGACTTACTGTAGTTAAAACATAAGGGTCATTGATGCTAAAGGTGTGAAGCTCTAAATAAGTTGGAAAGTAGATTTTGTAGGATGGGTTCTAGTTCATATAAATCAAATATACACATTTTGGGTTTCTGCTAATAATAACTAATCCTAATTATATGTGATAAAATTTTTCTTTGACTAAGAGTGATGTTTAATGCTTGAGGTCCTTGATCTCCTGGTACTGTAAGGAAAACATTTTACCCACTTACTGAAGATGGATTTTAGGACTTGAACCAACAAAAAACCAAGCTATACAGTTAAAAGCCTTATTAGCAGCTTACTAATCAACTAGTTTTCTTCAGGTTTCTTTTGAGACCTATTCATAATATCTATAAGAATTACTTTCTTGATTTACATTTCTAGTTTCACATCAAAAAGGAAAATAAGGTCCTCTTGCCTTCATGAGTTTCATTAGAACCTTTCAAATAACAGGTTGTTCCTGATTTATAATTTTCCATGTATAATCTTTTTTTTTTATTTTTTTTATTTTATTTTTATTTTATTGATTTTTTTTTTACAGAGAGGAAGGGAGAGAGATAGAAACATCGATGAGAGAGAAACATCGATCAGCTGCCTCCTGCACATCTCCCACTGGGGATGTGCCCGCAACCAAGGTACATGCCCTTGACCGGAATCGAACCCGGGACCTTTCAGTCCGCAGGCCGACGCTCTATCCACTGAGCCAAACCGGTTTCGGCTCCATGTATAATCTTAATATGAGCTTCATTAAAAGATTTTTTGCAACTTGATTTCTACAAATAACTTTTACAGGTAGTGTCCTATTGAGCAGTCAATAACAATACCTTGGATCATGATTGCCTATGAGTCTTCCTGTATTCATTGATTTTGATAAGGTTGTACATATGGCTGCTGCCATAAATTATGGTTAATGTACTTCAGCAAGTTCAAGATTAGCTACCTTTCAATTTTTAAGTGGAGGTACTTAGTGTAACAGAAATAGCTATTCCCATTGCAATCAATACTACTTGACCTCTATGACAGTGACTTAAATGAGAACCAATTCAATGACTTAAGCGATATCAGTTATTTAAATGTTTAATGGATTTTTTTCTTTGTATTTCATGCCAAAAATATCCAAATTAAATTTAATAATCTTCCATCTCTAGCCACAAGGTGCTCTCTTACTATTAATATTGACCCTATGTTTTAGAGTAGGGAAATGAGGAACCTAGTAAAGAAAAAAATACTGATCTTTAATGCAGGTTTATGCTTTATGTAGTAATTTGTTGGGATTTAGCTTTCTCAGTCAGGTCTGAAATGGCACATCATCTGTGATTGGTGACAAAGTTGTAACTGTACTCATTAAGTCACAGGTGGGTGTTGTAGCTTAGAGGCCACTATTAACGATGCAAGAAGTGGTTTCACTCCAATTATAATCCCTTTGGTGGTTAAATAAGGCATGTACACAATTTCAAGAGTTACCCTTTTTTTAAAAAATTGCTCTTGACCGGAATCGAACCCAGAACCCTTCAGTCCGCAGGCCGTCGCTCTATCCATTGAGCCAAACCGACTAAAGCGAGAGTTAACCTTGATGTAAATAAAGCGCCCAGAAGGAAGTCAGAATAAAATGGTTTCCTTCCGATTATGTAACCCTTTTGGTGGTTAAATAAAAGCATGTACAAATTGTCGCAGATTAAACTCAATATAAGTAAGACGCGTCCAGAGGGAAGTCCACCTGCTGCTGGGAGAGGGTAAATTTTCCTCACGCACTCTTCTCCAGTACCTGAGAAGTTCCCTCTTAAATACCAAACTCAATGTAGAAAAATGCACTTAAATTTCTTGACGAAGGTCATTGGGAGGTGTGAATGGGAGAGCGTATTGAGTCTGTGCTGTCTCAGGTGCACGTTCACGTTCTTTCGGGCGGCATTGCGGACCCACCTGGCGCTGGTGAAAGTCCGCACGCAGCGGCTCCGGCTCCGTGGAACTCCCAGGCACCGGTCGGGGTCCCGCAGGGTCCAGCACAGGTGTTGCCGCGCAGGCGCCCTGCTGTGCGGGCAAGGGCGGTCCGCCTCCCCCGATGCCCACAACTTAGCGGTAGATGCCTCTCCTTTGCCTCTAGCCGAGATCGCAGCATCATTTTCCCCGACCGAGCTCACAAACTTGTCCACATGCAAAAATAACGTGAATACTCTATCTAAAGTCTATTTTTCATTGCCGTCGTCGCCATTTCATGAAACTTGCAGTCCTATCCATTGCCCTTGTCGCCACAAAAAGCTACTGCAGATCCCGCCTGGCCCAGCAGCGTCAGCGTCAGCGGCGCCTGCGCCTCTTCTGCTCACCCTTCGATTCCTCTTCCCCGTGCCGGCTTAGGGGAAGCAGTGACAGCCGGGTGGGGTGGCGAGGCGGACGAGTGCGCCGGGAGGAGTTCCGACCGCACCTCCCACCTCCACCCCCCACTTGGTACGCTCCCACCGCCGCGCCCCGCCGCTGACACTGAGCTGAAAGAGAGGCGGGCCGCGTGGAGGGGCCGGCGGAAAGGGCGGGGCGGTCACGCCGCCTGTCCCGTGCCCGCGGAGTCACGTGCCCGCGCCGCAGCCAATCGCCTGTGCGGCGCTGCCCTGAGAACGAGGAGGCTGTGGTGAGAGACAGACCGAGACCGGACATGTTTTTTAGCCCGGCGCTGGCGG
>NW_005871106.1:4485090-4513337 GCF_000147115.1 Myotis lucifugus
TTACTTCATTCCTATTGTTGCTTTAGTGTCTCTGCTACGCAACTCGTTCGTCCTACTGTGGCTCTCTTACAGCACCGTACCGTATCGTGCCTACCCGACGCTCAGCCGCACTCTCGTCTGCTCATTTTTCTATCTTGATCTATCGGACGCTCTCTTCCACTCCCCGCTCTGGTACGTTCTAGCTTCACCTCTCAGATCCTACGCGCTAGTCGGTAGCGAGGGGGGGCTGTCCCCTACCGCGGGCCTTTTCCCGTTCGCTGGAGACCGCCGCGGCCCCTCCCGGGCAGCCTCGGAGGCGCCGGGGGTCGGAGGAGAAGGCGGCGAGGGGAGAATTGCCACTTGCATAGTCTCAGGGGAGGGAGGCGCGGCCGCGCTGCAGTCCTGTCTCAAATGCCGGTGCGGTCCTGGCCGCAGCGGGCAGTCGGCTCTCCATGGTTTCGCGAGTGTCCCTTGGAAGGATGTTCTAGACCTTCAGAGCGCGTCCGGCTCTCGGGGCTTGTCTTGAGGTGTAATATGGTGTGACGTATCCCGGGAGATCTCAGAGCGTGGAGCGAACGGTTGTACAAAGAGGGTACCGAAGCCCAGCTGACAGCTGTTTCGGTAATAACAGGAACAGATTCGGATGGGAAGTTCACACTGTCGCACCAGTTGAAGTCGTAGGACACATTTTAAGCAGCGTAGTCATCGAGGCTGTCATTTCCCCTGCTCACCCGCGGCCAGAAGGCGGACGCGGGTGAAATGGGTTGCAGATCCCGTGGTCTGGAACGTTTTGCAATTACTCTCTCTAATCCTGAAGTTGCAATGAATCGGTGTTTTCAATCATGTATTCCTTTTTTTAAATTTTAAAAACGGTTTATGTAAATAAAGTAAGACTAATAAAGTAGCTATTTTTAATGGACTATTAAAAACACATGTTAAAGTAGGCTGTTAAAAAATCTTGGGCACTGATGTGTTTCAGTTTCTTCAATCATACAAAGGCTTTCCTGGAGATTAGCTCAGAACTGGCAGAACATATGTTCTATTGGTGCCAAGTGGCTTAAAAACAAATGAGATAGTGTCGGACTGTATAAGATCAAGTCTCTATATTAACCAATCATGTTGTTGAGCAGAGTCTTTAATTTGGGCTAAACACAAAAACATTTAATGATTTGAAATGTTTCCCCAGGAGATTATAGGCAAAAGTAGAAGTGTTTTACTGCTTAAAGATCTTTTATATTTGACACAAGCACTAACTAAATATCTAAAGATCTGCATACGGTTTGACTAAGGTTAAGCCTAACTGTTCAGAGTGTGTTTTTTTTAGGAACAGGCACGGTGTTAAAATGAAGTAAAACCCAAGTTAAGTTGTATTCATGGAAGGAAAAGTAAAACAAACAAAAAAACAGGATGCCCTTAATATCTTAATTTCTATAGTTTCCATGGTTGTTGCTAGAATGGCTTATGAACAAGTAGAGCTGGGAAAGTGGGAATCTCTAGTGTGTGTTCCATAAAGAATAATTGAGGAAGAGTAGAGAGAACAAAAATATTCAGATAAGGGAAAAACTTAGTTGGATATATATTGTGTGATCTCTGCTTTTCGTTCTTTAATATCAAGAAGGGAGGGCTCTCACCTCCTCTCCCCTCCCCTCCTTTTATGTTACTTTTTTAAAAAAATGTCACTTTTTTTCTATAGAATTGTTTGAAAATGTGACATTCTTCTGAGGTAGACTGGAGAAATGGCAGTCAGTAGGGATATTTGGAAAACATTAGAAAAGAGGCTTTTCTAAATAATAATAATAAATTTAAATTTCTTAGTTGACTAGCAGTTACATTTTCTTTAAACTGTTCTCAAGTTTTAAGAACATCATTTCAGTCTAAAAAGAGAATGATTAGTGAGATAACTGGTTTTGTTTGTTTGTTTTGTTAATCCGCACCCGAGGATATTTTTCCATTGATTTTTTTAGAGAGAGGGAAAGACAGAGAAACATCAGTGTGAGAGAAACACATCTACTGGTTGCCTCCTGTGAGAGCCCTGGGGAGGAGCCTACAACCAAGGTACATGCCTTTGATCAGAATCGAACCTGGGACCCTTTGGTCCGCAGGCAGACGCTCTATCCATTGAGCCAAGCCGGCTAGGCCTAGACTATTTTCTTTATATAAACTTGGTGATACTGAAGCAACATCTATCAGATAGGCATGAAGAATTTATACAGTAATTGTAATAGGTTGCCTAAGAGCTAGTGACACTACTTTCTGACTTGGAACTTGTTAAAACTAATTATCACCCTTTGCACTCCGAACCATTCTGGACATTGGCTACCAGCTACTCGACACTACTTTGCGGCGGAAACGTGCATTTACAGACCCTCGTATTATTTAGTATAATTTTGGAACCAAGTAACGTATTATAATGATATTGGACTTATATGAATTGGGTGACATCGAGGAATGTATATTTGCAAAAAAAACAATATTTTATTGTTTATAATTTTGTACAGTATGATAAGTTTTGTAACACTCCCCAATATGCATTGCAGGCTGATTAGTGCATATTTGACAGCAATAAGTGGTTTGACGCCTGCCACCAGGTGTTTTCCTGTTAGAACACACAATGCAGTCCCGTTTTCTTTGTCCCACATCGCGAATATGTAGTTTATTGTTTAATCCGACACAAAACCCGCTGACATTTCTTGTATATATCTTAGTAATTTTACGATATTTTGATTTAATTTCTTGTGCCATTTCAAGATAAAACTTCAGGGAAACATGCGTGTCTCAAAAAGTTGCGTTGAAATAACTCAATTCCCCGTAATCACTAATAAACTGCAATGTCCCCTGAGAGGGGACAGCGGAGTGCAAAGGGATCAACATCTATTTGTAAAATACCTTACTGTGTAAAGAGTACAATTTTGGAGATTTATCCTTAAAACTGGAAGAGACCTCAAATTTTCTAATCTCTTTTCCTCATTTTACAGATGAGAAAATAAAGGCCTAGAAAGGTGAAATGACAACGTCAGCACAACTAGTTAAAACAGTCTGGTTTGGGGCTAGAAGAGGTTTCTTTCTGTGAAGATGCTAATTTGCCTCTTTCCTTAAGAAGTAGCTTTATGGAGTAGTGGAAAGAACTATATATATATGCCAAAGCGACCAGTAGACTGGCCAGTAGCTATGATGCACACTGACCACCAGGGGGCAGACACCCAATGCAGGAGCTGCCGAGCTGCAGTCACTTGGCAGCTGTAGTTCTCGGATGACACACCCAGAACCAGAGAGGAGGGAGACCAATTCTGGGGTGCGTCACCCGAGAACTGCCCTCTTGCAATCCGGGACCCCTCGCGGGATGTCGGAGAGCTGGTTTCAGCCTGATCCTCACAGGCCAGGCCGAGGGACCCCACGAATGCATGAATTCGTGCACCAGGCCTCTAGTTGAAATATAAGTGAGCAGGCCAGGGTTTAAATTATTGATTTGGCACTTCCTAACTGTGGTTTTTGACAAATCACATTAACTTTCAGAACCTTGCCTTCTTAATCTATAAAAATTTTTTCTACATAATTTACAGAGCTGCTGGAAGGAACAAATGTGATTACATATGGACAGCACATTGTATGTTATAAACTTTTTATACATATAAGAAGTGGTGATGCTATTTTTAAAACAAATACAGATCTTACTGTATAAGAAGGTGTCAAGATCCCTTGGTTTTTGCTTAGCCTTAGCTTTGTTTTCAGCACCTGCTGTTTTATAGATATAACTCCCTGCAGATACCTTTTCTGATTCCCACTTAGTTCTAATCTTAGTAAAGCCACTTATGGAACATTTTAAAAATTGTAGTTGACTTCCTCTGGAGAGAATATAAAATTTCTTCATATAGCATTTGAAAACATTCTCCTATACACTCATGCATACATAATCAGTTTAACAGTGGTTTTTTAAAAAAGTAATAGTGAAAGTATCTTAGTTGCAATGCTGTCTGTTACTAGTTTCCAGATACAGCAATAACAGGAGATAATTTTCCTTTGTAAACTTAGCTTTGAGTAGTTCATGTTAAGGTTATCTTGTAGAACTAAAAGACATTGAAATGTTAAGACAGAGGTTTTGTTTACTGGCTTATGCTGTTAAGTTTAAAGACCTTTTTTTCTAGTGTTTTAAATTGATAATATTAGAAACCAATATAGCATATTTTAGTATTGCACAGATTACTTGTAAATTTGAAGCTAAAGTTTACAATAAACCGTTGTTGTGCATCTATATATATAAAAGCCTAAGTGACCGTTTGACCGGTAGCTATGATGCACACTGACAACGAGGGGGCAGACGCTCAATGCCCAGGCATGGAAACATGGAACAAACTGATTAATCTCAGAGGGAAGCAGGAGGACAGGAAGAGATTAACTAAAGATCTTATATGCATACTAGAGGCCCAGTGCATGGATTCATGCACCAGTGGGGTCCTTTGGCCTGGCCTGCAGGGATCGGGCTGAAACCAGCAGTCTGACATCCTCCAAGGGGTCCTGGATTGCAAGAGGGTGCAGGCCAGGCCGAGGGACCACACCGGTGCATGAATCTGTGCACTGGGCCTCTAGTTTAGAATATCTGTGTTCAAAGTTTTAAGTGAAACGTTCAGACAATTTTTATAACAACTTTGTAAAACAGATACTATTATTCTAACATATTGCTGAGGAAAATGAGGCTTTGGACATTTATGTGAGGTGTAGATATTCACAGACCTAAAAAAGTGACATTTCTGTTGTCCCCATTCTTAATCACTTCTCTGTGTTCTGCCACTAAGAGTCTTAGCTGATTTTGAAAAAGAGGCAGTTTCTTAAATTTGGGACTTAATGAAAAATATTTAGGGACCAGCTATTCTACTTTTTACTTTTGGGTCAAAAAATAAAAAAGAAAAGAAAAATACCTTATTAGAATCATGGAAGATTGGACAGCAAGCCTATGAGATCCTGATATAATTGTTGGTTGTTGTTGTTTTTTTTAACGCTTTTTATTGATTTCAGAGAGGAAAGAGGGAGAAAGCGATAGAAACATTAATGATGAGAGAGAATCATTGACCAGCTGCCTCTTGCATGCTCCCCCCACTGGAGATCGAGCCCACAATCCAGGCATGTGCCCTTGACCGGAATCGAACCCGGGACCCTTCAGTCTTCAGGTTGATTCTCTATCCACTGAACTAAACTGGCTAGGGCAGTTGTTGGTTCTTTTTATCTGAGCTGTCAGAAGCAAATTATTTTCAATAGCTACAGAAGGACTACAGTTAACATTTCAAGAGGCTATTCTAATAAACTTCACCTTGATATTGATATCATTGTCCTAAAGAAACATTTTAATCAGAGTGACTAAAGAAAAAGATAACTCACTAACCTCCTAAATTGTATTGGGGCCATAATTGGGGAAAATATCACAAATATTAGTGATAAATATCTTATTTTTAAGCTACCTTATTGCTTGAAAGAGTGGTGAAAGTTCAGATTCAGATTGTTCTCCCTGGTACATAGGAGTTTTGTTGACATTCTGACTTTTAAAAATATTTATTTTTAATGATTTCAGAGAGGAAGGGAGAGGGAGAGGGAGATAGAAACATCAATAATGAGAGAGAATCATTGATCGGCTGCCTCCTGCAAGCCTCACACTGGGGATCCCGGGCATGTGCCCTGACCAGGAATCGAACCATGACTTCCTAGTTCATAGGTCGATGCTCAACCACTGAGCCACGGTTGCACCTCCAAGTCCATCACACTGTAAAAGGTCAGTGTATATTTATTGATTGGCTAAGAATGTCAGGGGAATGGTCTGACTGACATAAGAGGATGAACTGGGAGTAAGGGAGAAAAGATGGGTAGCAGATGAAAAAGGCAATGATTACTAGAATAAGGGGCTTAATAGAAATGAATTTCCAAAATGGGGAATGATGTAATACCATTTTTTAAAAGAAAATAATTCTAGAAGTATGGAATTCAGTTAGAAGGCAAGGAGATTATTGAAAAGGTTTTTAGGTTTTAAGGTATTAGGTTCCAATGCTAAGTACAAGCAGAAGACACTGCTTGTATGGAACTTAAAATTTAGCAGAAAAAGATAATTATGTAAAACAAGGATCCATAATTAGGGAGAGGTCCTATAAACATTGTAAAGTTATATTGCAAATTCTTTACTAAATATGTGTTCAGGAGAAAGGACCTAGTGGCTTTCAGGCTCTGAAACAGGTCTGTCCATAAAAGATTAAGAATCACTAACTTGGAAATTTAAGTTCAAGTGTTTTTTTTGGTTATTCATGGTTTATTGATAATATTACAGCATAGCAAAAGATTCAAACGGCTCCACATGGTGTTTTGAAATTCATCTCAACTGTAGGCTGAGTGACCTGCAGGTTGGACAGACTGCCAAAGTCCAAGAGCTTCAGCATTTCCTTAGTGTCAGGATCAACTTCAATGATCTCCTGATCCAAGGCTGAGACCTCAGGCACATAGTTGTCTCTCCTCTCCATCTCCTCCTCCTGCAGCTTGATGGAGATGCCTCTCATGGGCCCCCATAGCCCGAGATCTTGTTTTGGAGCTTCTTGCGGGGGATAATGGTGATCTCGAACTTGCACTTGTTGGTGTGGAAGTCGTTGCCCAAGCACGTGTAGTACTCTCGATGATGACCCCGGCACCTTCTTCACGGTCTTGGTGCGAATGCAACCCATATTGCCGAGTTCCTGGTGGAAAAGCTTAAGTTCAGTTTATTGATGTAGAACTATACCATTCTTAAATAGTCCTAAACTTATGTTTTAGGCATTATTTTTACAGTATATTTCCTTTAATAGATAAAGCTTTTTAATATTGGTACCATCAGTGGGGCTTGTCTATTTTTTCCCCCAATTCATAACATTTGTGTGATTAAGACATGTTTTATTTTAAAAGTAAAACCAAAGAATGCACGTATTCTTTCCCAGTGGGGTTGGAGTTTTCACAGTACCACCTTTTTCTTGTTACTTTCTTAACAGCTATTAGAATACAGTGAATTTACTCTGCACTGGTCCCTCCTTACCATATTCTCTTTATTTTTCTCAGCATACTTTGGCAGGGAAACAGTTTATAATTCTAAACTGGTCTGGCCAGAAGAGCTACCGATAATACATACTGCTACCCTCAGCCAGTTTAGAGCATGTTTTCTTTTAAATTCCTTGAAATATGCAGTTAGCCTGAATTCGTGTGTGTACTATAGTAAGTAGACTTACGTTGGAAAGTGAACAGGATACAGAAAAAGTGAAATAGCAGATCAGGGCTTAAACAATTCAATCCTGGTGTGAAGTCATATGGAAGCTTTCATTTTGTCTATAATTTAAGCAGTATTGTTTATAATCTACACTATTGTTGGGTTTGGGTGGGAATAGTATGGTATGCAGATTATAAATAACTTAATACTGATATTAGCATTGCTCTGTCATATAGGGGACTGATTTCAGCTACCTATAACTGCAAAAAGAGTTTGGGCATCAATAAAGCTGATTTTCAGGATCACAGACTTATATTTCAAAAGCAGTGATTATGCTTGGCCCATGTGGCTCAGTGGTTCAGCATGGACCCAGGAACCAAAAGGTCATAGTTCGTTTCCGGCCTGGGCACATGCCTGGGTTGTGAGCTGGATCCCCAGTAGCAGGTGTGCAGGAGGCAGCCAATCGATATTTCTCTCTCATTCATGTTTCTATTTCTCTATAACTCTCTCTTCCTTTCCTAAAAATCATTAAAAACATTTTTTTTAAAAAGCAGTGATTAAAAAACTATTCTGGTTTTCTATGTTGTGACCTTTATCCTAAATCTCTTCTATTTCCATGTGCCACTATTAAAACTACACCCAATTATGTAAGCAATTAAAAGTCCTTTCCTTTCATTTAAGCCTAAAGTATGTGCCGATCATTTTTTTTTTTAACAAAAGCAGTAAAAGTGAGTTAGGGCATTATTTGGGATTAAATTTTGAGTAATACTTAAAATGGCACCTGAGGTATATGTTGCAAAGATCAGCTGCTTGTCTTTTGAGAGCAGGAGAGGGGGCAAACTTACAATATCAAAAACTTTTTATTTTGAAATATTTCAGATAATTTAAAAGGCACAGAAAATAGCAAAATGAGCACCTGGGTGCCTATCACCAATTAAGAATTAAACATTATAAATTCAGTTGAAGGCCCCTATATACCTTTGGTCCAGTTCCTAACTCCCCCAGGGGAATTTCTATCTCCCTTTCTATGCATAAACTTTTTTCCAACAGTGACTTTCCTTTCTCTGCAGACCTGTGTAAACTTGTTTCTTTCTTCAAATTTCACCTCAATGACCTTTTCATTTTAACTCTATTTTATATTTTATATAACAGTAAGAGTGGTCTGACTAGGGGAGTTGAAAATAAGTTGTATACATGAGGTAGAAATCTGACTTAAAATCTAGGCAAAGGAAAGTTAGACTTCAATGCTGCATAGTGCAGAACAGAATTGATAAAGTAGATGTGAAAGTAACCTAATGAAATAATTATTTTAGGAATATTAGTCTGGTAGTAGCGTGTGGAGCAGTGGGTCTGAAAGGAAGTAGAGAATTGCTAACTCATTTCGACTGACCTTTTCTCCTAATCACTGTTAGTGAGATTTTATTTGGCCTCCAAACACTTTACCATTTTGAAAGGAGAAAGGAGCTGGTGGCAAAGTGCTGAATTACTGGTGTTTCTAATTTTCAGGATTTGGGAGATTATTCCTGTCCCCTTTTAGAATCTGTTGACAGCAAAGTGGAAATGTAATGCTCTTAGATTTTTTTCAGCTCTAAGTGCCGGAGATACAAGTAAAACTGCCTAACCATTTCTCTGAGTTGTTGCAGCCCTCTACTGGTCTGTTGAAGCTGCACAGTGTAGAACCCAATAGAGCTAGAAGGAGGTCAGTAAACTCAGCAACTTTTTTAGAACTTTAGACAACATTTATGTCAACTGTCCCAATTGGAAATGAGTATTTTATATATTCACCTTAATTCTGGAAGTAAATATAGATACAGATATAGATATTAAATACCCAGGACAAATAGATAATTATAAACACAACTGCCGGTATTACTTTCTTTTTAAAACTCTAAATGTATTGTTAGAATGTGGTCCTTTATGGTCCAGTGTTTGACAGTATAAATAAATATTTTTCCCACTAATCTTTTTTGTTACCATTATCTAATGAAGTAGTGAGAATTAATTTATTAATTTATTTATTTGTTATTTTTTAGTCCTCACCTGAGGATATTTTTCCCATTGACTTTTAGAGAGAGTGGAAGAGAGAGAGAGAGAGAAATAGTTAAAGAGACACATTGATCAGTTGCCTCTAGTACAGGGGTGGGCAAACTTTTTGACTCAAGGGCCACAATGGGTTCTTAAACTGGACCGGAGGGCCGGAACAAAAGCATGGATGGAGTGTTTGTGTGAACTAATATAAATTCAAAGTAAACATCATTACATAAAAGGGTACGGTCTTTTTTTTTTTTTTTTTAGTTTTATTCATTTCAAACGGGCTGGATCCGGCCCGCGGGCCGTAGTTTGCCCACGGCTGCTCTAGTACAAGCCCCAACCAGGGATGGAATCTGCAATCTAGGTATGTGCCCTGACTGGGAATCCACCCACAACCTTTTCGGTGCACAGTATGACTCTCCAACCAACCAAGCCCACCCAGCCAGGGTGAGAATTTTATTTTAAAAAAATTTGAGCCCTGGCCAGTTTTACTCAGTTGTTCATTGGACTGAAGGGTCACAGGTTCGATTCCCAGTCAAGGGCAAATACCTCAGTTGCAGGTTCAATCCCCGGCCCTCCGTTAGGGCGCCAGCAGGAGGCAACCAATCGATGTGTCTATCTCATGTTGATCTTTCTCTCTCTTCCCACTCTCCCTTCCACTCTCTCTAAAAATAAATAGAAAAAATATCCTCACTCCTTGGGTAAGAATTTAAAAAAATTTTATGAGGTATTATTTAGTTATTACTATTAGAAGATAAATTACTATTTGTTATAATTAAATATAACAAATAAATGTCAATTACTTCTTTTAAATTATTTTCAAAGCGTTTTTACTTCTTGTTGCTGGAGTCAGAAATGTGGGTGTTATTCTCGCCTACTTGCTTATTTACTGTTTCTAACACACAATATAGTCATTGTACTTTAAGTGGTCTCCTTGTCTCATCTAATTCCTCTTTAGTCTGCCTTCAAAGTTTCAGCAAGAGCATATTTCTATTCGAATTGTTACTACTTTTTTAAAAGCCTTAATTTGTTCCTTTTTTTAATGTTTATATTTTAGGGAGAAAGGAAGGGAGAGGGATAGAGAGAGAGAGAAACATCAATGAGAGAAGCATCATCGACTGGCTGCCTTCTGCACACCCACTACTGGGGATCAAGCCCAAAACCCTGGCGTGTGTCCTGACCTGGAATCGAACTGGCAACCTCTTGGTTCATGGCTTGACGCTCAGTCACTGAACCACATTGACCAGGCTTAATTTGCTTTTTGTCATAATGTTGAAACAATACAAGATGCTTCATGATGTGACCCTTTGCTACTTTTTTTATGCTAGTTTTTTTAGCCTCATTTTCTACTGCACTGTTTTTCAGTTTTCGCTGTACCTTCAATGTGGCCTGCTTTCTTGTGGGTTGTGTGCGTTCACACTTGTGCTCATGCTCTTTCCTCTACAGCACCATCTATGTCTGTTCCATCTGTGTCTATCTCCTCATAGTCATCCTTAAGACTCTATTTCAGTATTAACCTCTTCTCTAAATTCCCCACCTATACCCCTATATACAGCACCCAAGTTGGGTGATCCCTTTGTGCTAGTACTATCATTTCTGCAGCATTTATTATTTCATGTGGTAATTAACTTATCTTTTGTTCCTTAAAAACTGTAAATTTCCTTTAGACTAGAATTGTGACTTATTCATCTTTAGTTCTATTGCTTGGCATTTAGTAAATGAATAATTACATGAGGAAATGGGTATGATAGCTAAAGGAAATAACCATAATTGAATAATTTTAACACTAATTCTTTTTTTGCTTATTTCATACTATATATTTAGGAAAAAGAGGAGATAAAGAATTGTAGAATTTTAGGACTGTAATGGACCTCATTTTAAAATGTAGAAACTGAAACCTAAAGAGTTTACTAGAAAAAGTTAGAATAACCCAGGTGTTCTAGTACATTTTTATATTGCTCAATTCCTCCTAATATATTTTGCCTTAGACTTGGCTAAGATTAGTGGGTATTGGTTGTTTATATTTCAAGCATTTGGGCTATCTATATATTACTTTTATATCATAGGTTTACCTTTGTGGAATTTTGAAGGTGATACACTCATTTAGCCAAATCAAATTGACCATTTATAATGTACTAGAGGCCCGGTGCACAAAAATTTGTGCACTCGGGGGGGAGGGGGGGTTCCTTAGCCCGGCCTGTGCCCTCTCGCAGTCTGGGACCCCTCGGGAGATAACGACCTGCTGGCTTAGGCCCGCTCCCGGGTGGCAGAGGGCAGGCCCAATCCCTAGGTGCAGCCCCTGGTCGGGCTCAGAGCAGGGCCGATTGGGGAGTTGGGGCGCTGCCCCCTCTCATGCACAGAGCAGGGCGGATCGGGAGGTTGCGATGCCACCCCTAGTCACGCTCAGGGTAGAGCCAATTGGGGGGTTGGGGCACCACCCTCTGTCACACTCAAGGCAGGGTCGATGGGGAGGTTGCGGCGCCGCCCCCTGTCACGCACACAGCAGGGTCGATCAGGGGGTTGGGGCGCTGCCCCCGTCACTCACAGAGCAGGGCCCATCAGGGGGGTTGGGGCTCCGTACCCTGTCACACACAGAGCAGGGCCCATCAGGGGGTTGGGGAGCTCCCCTCTGTCACGCACAGAGTAGGACCGATAGGGGAGTTGGGGCATTGCCCCCTGTCACACACAGAGCAGGGCGGATCAGGGGGTTGGGGCACCACCCTCTATCACCCACAGAGCAGGGCCAATCAGGGGGTTGGGGCACCGCAACTGTCACACTCAGGGGAGGGCCGATGGGGAGGTTATGGCTCTACCCCGTCACACACAGAGCAGGGCCCGTGGTGGGGGTTGGGGCGCCACACCCTGTCACACACAGAGCAGGGCCGATCAGGGGGTTAGGGCGCTGCACCCTGTCGCACACAGAGCCGCAGGGCGATCCGGGGGTTGGGGAGCTCCCCCCTATCAGGCACAGAGCAGGGCTGATCAGGGGGTTGGGGCGCCTTCCCCTGTCACGAACAGAGCAGGGCAGATAGGGAGGTTGTGGCCCTGCCCCCTGTCACACACAGAGCCGCAGGGCGATCAGGGGGTTTGGTCACTGCCCCCTGTCATGCTGATCCCGGTGCCGGGAGGCCTCGCGGTTCCGCTGATCCTGGTGCTGGGAGGCATATTACCCTTTTACTATATAGGATAGAGGCCTGGTGCACGGGTGGGGGCCGGCTGGTTTGCCCTGAAGGGTGTCCTGGATCAGGGTGGGGGTCCCCACTGGGGTGCCTGGCCAGCCTGGATGAGGGGCTGATGGCTGTTTGCATCTGGTCACACCCCCTTCAGGGTGGGGGTCCCCATTGGGGTGCCTGGCCAGTCTGGGTGAGGGGCTGAGGGCCGTTTTCAGGCTGGTGGGTGACTGAAGCTCTCAAACTGTCCTTTTTTTCTTTTTTTTTTTATTCTGGGCCAGCTTTAGCTCTGAGGCTTGGCTCCAGCTCTGAGGCCTCGGCTGCTGAAAGCAGGTATCTGGTTTGTTTGGGTTCTATAATCGAAACACTGTTTCAACTCCAGCTCTGAGATCCCGGCTGGCTGAAAGCAGGTTTCTGGGGTTTTGTTTAGCTTCTATATTTGTAACAATGTTTCAAACTTCAAGCTCAGAGGCCGGCAACCGCAGGCGGGGAACGTTGGCTTCCTCCGTCACTGAAGCAAGCAAGCCTCCTGTTAGCTTCAAGCTGCCTGGCTGCTGGCCACCATCTTGGTTGGCAGTTAATTTGCATATCTCGCTGATTAGCCAATGGGAAGGGTAGTGGAGGTACGGCTAATTACCATGTTTCTCTATTATTAGATAGGAGGATTTACTTTGTATAATAAGTCTTGAGTTATCTGCCATGCTCAGATTCCTAAAAGATATAATATTTAGCAGCACCAACCCAAAGTGCAGCCTGTCTTTACTGGATTGAGCTTCTGTCCTGAATATTTGCGTCCTTTATATTCTGGTGGCTGGGTTAAAAAACATAAAACACCTTTTTATCTCTTTTGCTCTACCTTTGTCTGAAACAGTCTCTCACTTGCCATCTTATTATTATTCTTTCCCCTTGTGTTCTACCCAGAGAATTGTAGTCATCCAGAGGAAATCAAGTGTAAGTCAACCTATTATGTATATATTTTTAGTTTATATTTGAAGATTATACAATACATGTTCATTATAAAAGCTAATATAGAACTGTATAAAATAAACTATAAATATCCGTTAAGGACTTTTAAGGACATTGTTGAGAACAGTTTATTTTAAAGGATGTGGATGTTTTGTCTTCATCTTTGGCATGCTGTTGGTTAAATTTGTGATTTTATTATACTAATTTCTTGGTCTGAAATTACAACCATCATATTCTTAAGGGAAAATGGTATGGAATAGCTGCCAGAAAACATTGTGGTGAAAATCAACCTGGAAGGTGTGATAAAGAAAGCACTCATCCTTTTCAAGATCTAAATTCTCCCTTGCGTGATTTAAGTAGTTACTGTAATGGGGAGGTGGTGAGGGTGGAGGCGGGTGGTGGAGAGATAGGGGAATGTAGTAATATTCCAGAAGCACACCATTTATTTTGAAGCCTTTTCCATTGTTTTTTTAAAACCACTTTTTAAAGTATGATGACGGAATTAAGCTCTTTGGTGTTTGTTTAACTAGGAAATACTTAGTTTTTATTTTGGTTTATTCTTTATTCTAATCATTTATTTTTTTCTGTCTGGGGGAGATAATTATTTAATAATTTAAGCTATCATTTTTGCATTCATAGAAATATAGAATTTGGAGTGAATTTTTTCTAAACCTCTTAGTCTGGAATTAGAATTTTGGAAGGATTGATGATCTTCAGTGTTAGTCATCTAACCTAACTTTACTTTTAAGAAGAAACAGGATTTATAATACTATCAACAATAAAAAATATATTTAAAAAAGAAGAAGAAACAGGAATATTGAGTATTGATGAAAGTCAACCAAAAAGCCAGTGGTAGATCTCAGAATAGAATAGTGGACTTCAAGTCCCCTGCTCAAATCACTGAGAAAGGAATGGTCACTTTCCTAACTGAATGACTGTTAAGGATCATTGAATTCTGTTGCTGTGATTTGATCCTTTACCAGTTGCCTTTATTCTCAATAATTTTGGAGGAAGCATTTTTTACCCCCACAGCAACTTCAGTTCAGTGAAAGCTGGAATAGGAAAAATGTTAGCAATTTCCATTCCATCCTTATGGTTCTGCCTTTACTTTCTTTAAGTAGAATGTAAAATTGATAAACTTATAGGGCAGCATTTGAATATTTTTATATACACCAAGTACTGAGCTAAGACATCATTTTAGTTCTCATAGCCTTAACAGTTGAGCTTTATCATTTCATGATAGATGAAGAAATTAAATAACTTGGACTTTGTTTTCAGTTGTATTTAATCTAAAGTGCATGTTTTGAGGATTTCAGGACAAGAAGGCAGACTGAATGAGCTCCTTTTTTCAAATATATGGAAATGCTAGATAAAAATAAAAGGTGTAAAAAATACACAGCTCAGCTTCAGAGCAAGAAAGATGAATCTGCAGGTGCCTAAATAGGAAAGAAAAAATTCAAAGTCATAATAGAAAACAGAAATTTAAGCCCTGTCCTAAAAGGAAAATAGACAGATACTTCTTAGTGTGTGAGCTTTAATGCAGTACTGGAATCTACAGGCCCAGGAATGGCAGGGAGCTGAGCCCAGATTAGGAAGAATCTGAATTATGTAAAAAAAGTTAATCTTCCAACCTGGGTTTATATTTCCTGATAAAACTTCTTCCAATTATTTTATTTTTAACATTTGAATACTCTTTGTGGTCTCTTTTACAAAGTATATTGTTGAATCTTATTTTTATACAGCCTTACAGACTTATATTTTTATTAATGACCTTAATCCATTTTCATTTATTGTAATCCTATATCATCGCGACTGGTCGACCGGTCGACTGTCTGCCCCCTGGTGATCAGTGTACATCATAGCGAGCGGTTGAGCAGCCTTAGCATATCATTAGCATATTACGCTTTGATTGGTAGAACTGACGACTGGACACAGCATATTAGGCTTTTATAATATAGGATAGGTCTGGCTAATGATATATAAACTTAATTGATCTTTTAAGAACCAGTTTTCAGTTTCATTGGTTTTTCATTATTTTTTACTTTGGCTATATCCCTGATACCTTTCTATAATTGGTTCTCCTTTAACTTTTTATTGTGTGAGAACAAACTTTGTATGATTTTAATTTTAATTATTTTAAATTTATTGCATTTACTTAGGACCCGTGATGCTCTATCTTATATATTCTGTGTGCCCTTGAGAAAGAAAGAGTATTCAACTGTTCTTGGACAGATTTTTCTATAAATGACAGTTTCAATCAGTGGCATTTTTTTTTTCAGTTTTTTAATATCCTTGTTAATTTCCTGTCTCACTGAAAGAGTTGTTGAAACCTCTAGCTATAATTATGAATTTGTCTGTTTCTCCTGTCAATTTTGTCATTTTTTGCTTCCTGTATTTTGAAGCTCTGTTGCTAGTTGCATACACAATTAGTGAACTGGCTCTTTTATCAGTATGTAATATGTAATGTCCTCTTTGCTCTGAGATCTGTTTGTCTTATCTTTACTTTTATTAGCTTCTTCATGGGATATTTTTTTTTCATTCTTTTACTTTTAACTATATATGTCCTTATATTTGAAGTGAATTTCCTGTTAGTACCATATAGTTTCATTATTTTTTTCCCTCCTGAAAATCTGTCTCGTAATTGGCATGGTTAAACCATTTGCTTTTCATATAATTATTGATATTTTTGTTATGCCTCTTATTTTCTTACTGTTTAGTTTGTTTCTTCTATTTTTTATTCTGCAAGGTGTTTTTTCCCCCTGCCTTATATTGGGTTATTTGTGCATTTAAAAATATTTTAATTTACCTAATGTGATTTTGATTATCCCTGTAGTTTATATAGTGGTGCTCTAGTGATTGTAGTAGATAGCGTGGGCCCAGACCTGTATTAAATGCTTAATATTTGTTGATTGATGTAATATTTTGGAATCTAATTTTTATTGTTAGTTCTGAAATTTCCTAAATAAAGTTATTAAAAATAAAAGTTTTTTCTAACATATAGTGTTAACTAGAGGCCCGGTGCACAAAAATTTGTGCACTCGGGGGTGGGGGGTCCCTCAGCCCGGCCTGTGCCCTCTCGCAGTCTGGGACTCCTCGGGGGATGACTATCTGCTGGCTTAGGCCTGCACCCCGGGGATTGGGCCTAAGATGGCAATCAGGCATCCCTCTGGCAACCCGGCAGCCCTCGGGGGATGTCCACTTGCCAGCGGGGAGCAGGCCTAAGCTGCATTCGGACATCCTTAGTGCTGCTGAGGAGGCAGGAGAGGCTCCCATCACCACCGCTGTACTGGCAGCCATCAGCCTGGCTTGTGGCTGAGCAGAGCTCCCCCATGTGGGAGCGCACTGACCACCAGAGGGCAGCTCCTGCATTGAGCGTCTGCCCCCTGGTGGTCAGTGTGTGTCATAGTGACCAGTCATTCCCAGTCCTTCTGCTGTTAGGGTCAGTATGCATATTACCCTTTTACTATATAGGATAGAGGCCTGGTGCACGGGTGGGGGCCGGCTGGTTTTCCCTGAAGGGTGTCCCAGATCAGGGTGGAGGTCCCGCTGGGGTGCCCGGCCAGCCTGGGTGAGGGGCTGATGGCTGTTTGCAGCTGGTCACACCACCTTCAGGGTGGGGGTCCCCACTGGGGTGCCTGGACAGCCTGGATGAGGGGCTGATGGCTGTTTTCAGGCTGGCCACACCTCCTTTAGGGTGGGGGTCCCCACTGGGGTGCCTGGCCAGTCTTGGTGAGGGGCTGAGGGCTGTTTTCAGGCTGACCAGCGACTGAAGCTCCCAGCCTCTCCTTTTTTTCTATTTTTTTTTATTCTGAGATTTATTTACCTTCTATAATTGAAACATTGTTGCTGTCACTGGCGCTCCCAGCTCTGAGGCCGCGGCCGGCTGAAAGCAGGTATCTGGGGTTTGTTTAGCTTCTATAATTGAAACATTGTTGCTTTCGGGCTCAGAGCCGGGCCGTGGCAGGCCGGGAACCTTGGCTTCCTCCATCACTGGAACAAGGAAGCCTCATGTTCACTTTAGCTGCGTGGTGCTGGCCGCCATCTTGGTTGGCAGTTAATTTGCATAGCACCCTGATTAGCCAATGGGAAGAGTAGTGGAGGTACGGTTAATTACCCTTTTTGTCTTTTATTAGATAGGATATTATTGTCATGTATAATTTTCTCAATATTTATGCCACTCCTTTTTTCATCCTCATAGTCTTGCCTAGGCTATTGCCCATTGATATCATGCAGCTCAGTTTTGCTTTTGAGCAATAATTTTTCTGTTTATATGGTTTATAACTCTGTAAGCTTTACACAGAGCTTTGAGGACAGTGATATGTTTAAATGATTATTTATATGGTAATAGTTAAAATAGTTAAATGACCTCAAGGTAAATTCTATTTCTGTGTGTAGAGTCAAAAAGTTTAAAAATGAAAGTTTTGAACTCTTTGAATTCTGATAGTTTTTGTGTTGGAATATACTCTAATTTGGCTATATCCAGATTAATATAATACAAATTAACTTAATTTAAGAGATATATGGTTTTAATAATCAAACAAATATTAAAGTACCATTAGAAGAATTTAAAGAACATAAAACATTTTTACTAATCCTCTGTTCAAGGTGTCTATTAATAATTCACATAGATACTAGTGCTTTGAGTGTCAACCAATATCCTAGGAACTATGCTAAAATTGCCAAGGCATTTTTGCTGATTTTACAGCAGTTTAGGAAAAAAATTATGAATCGCAAGTAAATGAAGTTACATATTCAAAAACTTAAGGAAACCTTTACTACATTTGTTTTCATCTTTGACATATATTGTTTGCTGATTGTATTATAAAATACTAGTAGAAAAAAAATTGCTGATAGCGCTCCCGGCACTTTTGGCAAAAGACAGGAGGAGCGCGATCGCGCTCCCCGGCACTAAGAGGGCTAGAATGTAGTGTGTTTAGACCTATGCATCCATTTATAGGAAATTTACAACATGTCAGTCATTCTGCTTGTTGTTGTGGCCCAATTCATGGTCCCATTGGCCAGCAGCCTCAGTGTAGTTCATTGTTGAGCAGTAGAACTTTCTGTGATAATAGAAATATTGTTATGTCTGCACTCGGTAGTCCGTAATTTAATTTTAATTACTTTAACTTTCAACAACCACATGTGGCTAATAAGTTCTCAAACAGCAACCTCATGGCTTTCTTCCTTGGAACTTTCCTAAATCTCTCAAGCTTGGACATAAGCATAAGCTTATTAAAGGGTTCTTGCCCTATTAAGCCAGCTTTCAGAGTGGAAGACTGAAAAAATTGGAAAGAAAATGATACATGTAGTGATAATTACAGTGCAGTATGATAAGGATTAAATCAGTGAATAGGTTGATAAGGTGACTAAATGCCTGGTGATGTCTGGGAGTTAGGTAAAGGAAAATAAACCACTCCAGGATTTTAAGTAAGAAGGGTTAGCCCTGGCCAGTGTTGTTCAGTTGGTTGGGCATTGTCCCATGCACTGAAAGGTTGCGCCAGTCAGGGCACATGCCAGGTTGCAGGTTTGAGGGGGGACAACGATCAGTATATCTCTCTCACATTGATGTTTCTCTCCCCTCCCTTCCTGTCTCTCTAAAATCAATAAAAACATTTATTTTTTAAAAGAAGGGTTTAATTAATTTTATTTAATTTAAAGTAGAGTTAAATGTTGTAAAATTACCAATCAAACCTATAAGGTTCTTAGTTGGACCTTCAGAAATAACTGCCAGATCAATACAGAACTACCAGGGAATATATTAGGAGTTCCTACCTCTGGAGCCATGCTCGAATGACAAAACCTTTGTCATTGTTTCCACTCAGTTGCTTCTGTTACCCAGAATAATGGAGATTTAATATTAGTCTAGAGAAGGTGGGAAGAATTATAAAAGTAGTTCCCTTTTTTTCTCTTCAGTTGAGTGGACTTGAACAAGAAAACTTTAATTAGAGGCACAGTTTGTTTGATGAAAACTTATTTTAGGTTATGATAGCCTCTCTGAGAAAATAATCTTATAGAGACATAGAGAAAACCTAATTGTACTAAACTGTATAAACCTTAAGTAGGTTTTATTGCGGAGGTATACACATAACCCTTATATATTCATTCTTTATAGATCAGAATGAGAAGACTGATAAAAGAAGAAGCTAGCTGAAGAGCTATAAAATGCCCAAATCTGGGTTCACAAAACCAGTTCAGAGTGAAAATTCTGACAGTGACAGCAATATGGTAGAAAAACCATATGGAAGAAAGGTATGATATACTAAATATTTGTTTATTGTTTACTCTTGGATCCTATATCAACAGTGACTTTACTGAACTCTTGGGGAAAAGAGTTGTGCAACCATCATCACAATCTAGTTTAGACCATTTCCATTATTGCTAAAAGATCCTCACACCCATTTACAATCAGTCCATTCCTACCCCAACCCTCAGATAAACCCTAAGTCTGCTTTCAAAATCAGGAATTGTAAGTTTTCAAATTTCTTTTCAAAAATTGTTTTGGCTGTTCAAGGTCCTTTGAATTTTCATAGGATTAGCTTGTCAGTTTATTTTAGAAAAAAAAGCCTGCTGGTATTTTAATAAGGATATTATTGAATCTGTAGATCACTTGAATGGTATTACCATATTAACAATATGTCTTCCTATCCATCCCCACAGAATATCTCTCCATTGATTTAGATCTTCAGCTTCTCTGAGAGATGGTTTGTCGTTTTCAGTGTACAAATCATGTGCTTCAGTTGTTCAATTATTCCTGTTTTATTCTTTTGGACACTATTGTAGATAATTTCATTTTGGATTTTTCATGGCTAGGATATAGAAATATATTTGTTTTTTATATAGTGATCCTATATCAACAGTGACTTTACTGAACTCATTTTTTTGGTTCTAAAACTTTGTGGATTCCTTAAGATTTTCTACAAATGAGATGATGTCATTGGCATATGAAGATAATTTTACTTCTTTTTAAATATGGATACTTTTATTTCTCTTTCTTGCTGGTTGCACTGGCACTTTCTGCTTTTTGACTGTAGTGTTTAATCTCACATTTACTGTAATTGTTGATAAGGTGGTATTTATATCTGCTATTTTGCTCTTTGTTCTTATATGTTTTATGTCTTTGTTTCTTATCTATGCTGCCTTTTAAAGGATATTTTTCAGTTTATTATTTAAATTTCTGTGTTTTTTAAAGAATGTTTCTTGAATTATCTTAAAATATTGATATAGGGATTATAATGTGCATCCTAATTACTACAGGTTAATATTCACTTAATTCCAGTAAAAATAGCAACATTGCTCCAATATAGCTTCATTTTCTCCCCTTCATGTTATCTAATCTATGTTATATCTATTTGTTAATTAATGCGACAACAGAATGTTATAATTATTTTATACAATCTTCTCTTTTAAAGAAATAAGAGGAGAAAAGAAAAATATGTTTTTTTTACTGGTTTTTGTTTTTACCTACATACTTACCAATTTTGGCACTCTTTCTTTCTTTCTGTGGATTAAAGTTACTGTCAGTATCATTTCCTTTCAGTCTCTGAGAATTTTCCTTAGTATTTATTGTAAAATCTTCATCCATGATTTCTCTCTGTCTTCATTGATCTAGGACTATCTTGATTTTACCATTAAGAAAACAAAGTTTTATTGAGCTATAATTCATATACCGTACAATTTACTCATTCAAAGTGTACAATGCAGGAGTTTTTACTGTATTTACAGAGTTGTGCAGTCATCACTACTATCAATTCTAGAATATTTTCACCTGAAAAACACTCTGTACCCATTAGCAGTCCTCGCTGTTCTGTCCCCAACTTTCATAGCCGTAGGCAGTCACCAGTCTGCTTTTTATATAGATAGACTTGCCTATTCTGGATATTTCATATAAATGAAGGTATGCAATAAGTGGTCTTTCATGATTATTTGCCTTTATTTTCAAAGGATGGTTTTGTTGGCTACTTGAATTTTTAGTTGACTTTTTTTTATTAGATTGAATATGTCATCCCACTTCTTTCCTGCTTTAACTGTTTCTGATGAGAAAACTGTTAAATAGTTTAACTGTAATGTGTTTACGCTCCCTTATTTTATGTGGGATTTGTTCAGCTTCCTGGATGTATAGATTAATGGTTTTTCATGAAATTTGGGATGTTTCATTTATCTTTTTCTTTTCTTTTTGGCCATCTCATACCTGCTGTTGAACATATCTAATACATTTTCAGTTACTATTTTCAAATCCAGTATTTCCATTTGGCTCTTTTTATAATTTTTTAAAATTGATATTCTCTATTTGATGTCATTGTTCTCATATTTTAATTCATTAAAAAAATTTTATTGCTTTCTAGTCTTGCCACATCTAATATCTGGGCTCATTCAGAGAAGATTCTATTGAATATGTGTTCCTTGCCTTTTTATGTATCTTAATTTTTATTAAAAACTGGACAATTTAGGTCATATATTATAGCAGCCCTGGATTCATTCTCATTACTTCCCAAGGATGTTGTCATTGTTGATAGGGTTATTGTTTTGATTTGTTTTTAGTAAAATGTCAGGAGCTTACCTGTGGAATTTGTCATGATACTGGTGTCCATTTTTCTCTTTCTTTTTTTTTAGTCTTGCTTCCTAGGGATTGCCCCTGTGTCTGCATAGATAAGTCAGCAGCCATTGATTGGTCAGAGATTGTACTCAGACATCATGAGCCAGTAAGATTTTCTTTCACCTTCATTTTTTTAAAATTTAAATCATTTTTACAAAGTTAAAGTTGACATACAAAATTATATTAGTTTCTGGTGTGTACACTCCAGTGTTAGACATTATATAACTTGCTAAGTGATCATCCCAATAAATCTCATACCCATCTGACACCATACATAGTTATTATTACTATAGTCCCTATGATATACTTTATATCCCCATGACTGTTTTGTAACAACCAATTTGTACTTCTTAATCCCTTTACTATTTTCACTTACCCTCAATCCCCCTCCTCTCTGGTAACCATCAAAACTTTTTGTATTTTTGATTCTGTTTCTTCTCTGCTTGTTTGTTTATTTTGTATTATAGATTCAATAGTTGATAGATATATATTTATTGCCATTTTACTGTTCATATATTTTATCTTTTTCTTATTAAAGAAGACCCTTTAATATTTCATGTAATACTGGTTTGGTGGCAATGAACTCCTTTAGCTTTTTCTTGTCTGGGAAGCTCTTTGTCTGTCCTTCAATTCTAAATGATAGCTTTGCTAGGTAGAGTAATCTTGGTTGTTCTTCCTTGCTTTGCATCACTTTGAATATTTCTTGCCAGTCCCTCTGGCCTGCAAAGTTTCTGTTGAGAAATCAGCTGACAGTCTTATGGGAGCTCCCTTGTAGGTAACTAACTGCTTTTCTCTTTCTGTTTTTAAGATTCTTTGTCTTTAACCTTTGGCATTTTAATGATGATGTATCTTGGTGTGGACCTCTTTGGGTTCATTTTGTTTGGAACTGTTTGCACTTCCTGGACTTGTATGTCTATTTCCCTCAGGTTAGGGAAGTTTTCCATCATTATTTTTTCAAATAGGATTTCAATTTTTTGCTCTCTCTCTTCCCCTTCTGGCACCCTGATGATGTGTCAGATTCTTTTTTCTTTTTGATGTTCTGATTGGGTATTTTTTGCTTCCTTATATTCCAAATCGCTGATTTGATTCTCTATTTCAACTACGTAACTGTTAATTACCTGTAAATTATTCTTCATGTCAGTATATCCTTCATTTCTAACTGGTTCTCTTTTAGGGTTTCCATGTCCTTTTAAGTTCATTGAGCATCCTTATAACCAATGTTTTGAACTTTGCATCTAGTAGTTTGCTGTCTTTGTTGTGTTTAGTTTTGGGTTTTTTTCTCGAGTTCTTTCATTTGGGACATGTTTCTTTGTCTCCTCATTTTGGCAGCCTTCCTGTGTTTGTTTTTATGTATTGGGTAGAGCTGCTACATCTCCCATGCTTGGTAGAGTGGCCTAATGTAGTAGCTGTCCTATAGGGTACAGTGGCACAGCAGTCCCATTCCTGAACTGAGCTTTCCAGGTATTTCCCACCCCTATGTGGGCTGTATACACTTTCCTGTTATAGTTGAGCCTTGATTGCTGTTAGCACGTCAATGGGAGGGATTTACCTCTAGGCCTATAAGCTATAAGGACTGGCTGGGACCACCAAGGAGGATCAGCTGTGAAAGGGCCCACACCATAGAGCAGGATTTACTTCAGCAGGGCTCTGGTGCCACCTGAGTCCACCCCTTGAGTGTGTCTCTTGTGGAGGTGGTTGGGTGGTGCTTCAATGTGGTCTGAAGCTGTCCACCATGTGCACTGGCTCGGATCTTCCCAGAGGTGCAGGTCAAGGTCAGCTGCCACCTGTGTTCTGCCACCCAGGCCACTCAGCATGAGCTACAGAATGATTTGCAGAGGACTGCTACTTGTGCTGGGCTCAGAGGTGCCCAGGAGAGGCCAAGCTGCAAACCATGGCCAGCTATCACTAATGACAGGCCTGGGATCATTTAGCAAGAGGTACAGGGCTAGCAGAGGCCAGATGCTGCTTGTTTGAGAGATTTTAGGAAAGTCTGAAGCATGAGCCAAGACAGGCCACTGGTATGGAAAAAACATTGGAAATAGCTTGGGTGGGCACACAGGTCGGGTGAAGCATGGTCTCAGGAAATCACCAGCATGAGATGAACAGTGATAGCCATGTTGATGGACACTCAGATATGGCAACTGACTGCTGACTCTGTGGGAGGAGTCCCAGACAAGGAACCATGGCCTTTTTCTGCCCAAAGCCACTGGGCATATGCTACAAAGCTATATGTGGATGTCTGCTACTTGTACTGGGCTTGGAGGTGCAAGGCAAGGCAAAGCTACAGACCAAGGCCAGCTGCTGCTAGTGCCAGGCCTGGGGCCACCTAGTAAGAGGTTTGGGGCACTTGGAGGCCAGATGGAACTTGTTTGATGCTACTTGTTTGAGAGATTTTAGGAAAGCTTGAAGCATAAGCCATGACTATTTGTTGTTTTTTTTTTTGTTGTTGTTGTTTTTAATATATTTTATTGATTTTTTTACAGAGAGGAAGGGAGAGGGAAAGAGAGTTAGAAACATCGATGAGAGAGAAGCATCAATCAGCTGCCTCCTGCACACCCCCCACCGGGGATGTGCCTGCAACCAAGGTACATGCCCTTGACTGGAATCGAACCCGGGACCCTTCAGTCCACAGGCCGAAGCTCTATCCACTGAGCCAAACCAGTCAGGGCAAGCCATGACTATTTGTAGGAAAAAGCCTCTGGAAATAATTTGGGTGGGCCCTCAAGTTGGGTGGGGTGGGGTCTCAGAGAATCACCAGGTCTAGGCAAACATTGTTAGCCATGATGATGGAGATACAGATAAGGGGAGTGCTTGCCGGCTCTGTGGGGGGAGTTTCAGAAAAGGAGCAGTGACCTCTGCCAGCACTTCTGTCTGATAGAAAACTGCCCCTCCAGCTCTCACCCTGATGCTGGATAATTCAGTTTCTCCCTCTATGTCCCTGGTACCTTTTGAGCCACTGTCTCAGTACTGCAGTGGTTCTCAACCTTCTGGTCCTTTAAATACAGTTCCTTGTGTTGTGACCCAACCATAAAATTATTTTTGTTGCTACTTCATAACTGTAATGTTGCTACTGTTATGAATCGTAATGTAAATATCTGATATGCAGGATGGTCTTAGGCGACCCCTGTGAAAGGGTCGTTCAACCGCCGAAGGGGTCGCGAACCACAGGTTGAGAACCCCTGCAGTACTGGAACTCAGGGAGTGAGTCTGAGTAAGTCTTCAGTGAGCTCTTTGAGAGGAATTCCTGGGACTCTGCGGCCCTCCATCTCACTGAGCCACAATCCCTGCTGGTTTTTACAGCCAGAAGTTATGGGGACTTCTCTTCTTGGCTCTCAAACCCTAGGCTGGGGAGCCTGGTAAGGGGCTGGGACCCTTAGCTCCACAGGGGGGACCTGATCAGCTGAAATATCCCTCCCAATTTTTATTCACATGTGGGATCAGCTTGTTTTGCATCTCTGCCCCTCCTACCAGTCTCAATTTGGCTGCTTCTTTAAATCCTTAGTTGTAGGACTTCCATTCAGGTAGATGTCAGGTGGTTCTGAATGATGGTTTTTCTGTAATTGTTATTTTGATGTGGTTGTGGGAGGATGTGAGCACTGCATTTACCTACACCACCATCTTGACTGGATAACTGTCTTTCACCTGCTGACAGACTTATATGTGTGTTGAGAAGTACAGGCATTTTTCAAATCATCCCTAGCATTTTCTTTCTGTTGGGCTCACCCAGATCTTGGGTTTACTTGTGTAAAGCATCTTAGTCAACCAAGGATGTGTAGATCTCTCCTGCACATGCATACAATCTCCCAGTTAGAGAGCTATGTGTGGAGAACTTAGCCCTTCTTAAGTCTTTCCTGCACATTTACATAGCTTCCCTGTCAGCAGGGCATATGTGGCAATCTTATTAGCACCCCCTACATCTCTCATTTCTGCTATCTCCCTATTAAATTTCTGGCTTTTCCACAAGCTGCTGCTCCTCTGCAGTGGGACCACAACATTAGGGTACTAGAACTATGTTTTTACCCCCCTACTTTTATGTTCTACTGTTTTATATTTTTATTAACAATATGATTGGGTGTGTGGTTTTGACTCTATATCAGTTCAAGTCGGCACTCTGGCAGCAAAGATTCTAGTTTTTGTTACCAGCCCAACCCTAGCCATAATTTCCATTCCAAATTTTCTGCATATAGACGATGTTACTTCTACTTCTTACAAAATTAAGTTAGAAGGGAGTTTAGGAGAGAAGAAGACATGACAATATTACTCACCTGTACATTTATAAAGCATATTATCACAATTGTCTTTTTGTAGTGAGTGATTGGCCTTGAAGCCAGCCTCTAGCTTCTGCTAAGTTTTTCTTCCAACAACTTTTTAGAAATGAATATGCAATTGTTCTGTTATGTAAAAGAGACTTTATTTACAGTTTGTGGCACAGACTATTGCTATTATGAGATCCCAAATTAATAAAGTAACCTGAACCAAAATTTAATTTCTTAAATGCATTTAAATAGAGCATAATTTTAAATAATACATTCTATAGTAATATACTTTTATATAAAGTGCTTTCATTGCCTCGTTAAATATGTCAGTAGTTAGAGCTTCATCAAAAATATCTACTCACACAAAAAGAAAAAATTCAATGAACCTTAAAAAAAAATACCTACTTACAATTCTTCAAACATCTTCTTGTTAACCTGTGAGATTTTCCCCCCATTAGTTTTAGTTTAGAAATTTTTCCACTATAGTTTTTAGCAATAAATTAGTATTTACAGCCCAGGTGGTGTGGCTCACTGGTTGAGCATCGACCTATGAACTAGGAGCTCACAATTTGATTCCTGGTCAGGGCACCTGCCCAAGTTGCTGGCTCGATCCCCAGTAGGGGGCATGCAGGACGCAGCCGATCAATTATTCTCTCTTATCATTGATGTTTCTGTCTCTCTCTCCCTCTCCCTTCTCTGAAATCAATAAAAATATTTTTTTAAAAAAAGAAAGTGTTTTTCCTCATATCTGAAAATAATTTTTAAAGTATTAAGAATCTCACAAAACTCTTAGTTTAAATAACACGTCCAAAAGCAGTTTTATTTTACAGAGAACAGGACAGGTTGGTGTCAGTTATGAATAGTCATACCAATCACCGTATTACACAGAAGAGCCTGATCAATATATTCATGAAAACATTTTCCATTTAACATGTCACCAAGTTGGTTTCTTTCCACTTGTTATATGGCACAGGTTCTTTCATTAATAACAAGATTCGTATTTTTAAGGGAAGTCTCTTGAATTTTGTTGGTGTTAATCATGACTTTTTATTTATTAGTAGAGGCCTGATGCACGAAATTTGTGCAAGAGTAAGCCTTTGCAGCCGCAGCGACTGCAGCCCTGGCTTCGTCCGGAAGGTCGTCCAGAATGATGTCCCAATAGCCATTCGGTTGATTTCCATATTACGCTTTTATTATTATAGATATTTTGACATCTGGGGCCTTGCTGAATATGGGGAGACTGTCCTTCCCAGTGCTAGTCAATTTCTAGAGATAGTAAACAATTCCCTTTTGTCCACATCTTTCATAAGCAAACCAATCAATCCAGAGTCCATCCCCAACCACCAAATTTATTCAGCTCTTATACTCTGGGTCATACTATCCCTCTGCCCTAAGTACCCCAGAACCAGGTATCAGATAACTAGAGAAACAGTACCTATACCTTCATAGCCTGTTGAAACCACAATAAAAGCTTTTGCCCACACTCCCCTCCTCTCCCTTTGTTCTTTGACCTACCTTGGTGCTTCCTGATATGGCCCTGCATAATATGGCATGCCCCCTCTTGGGAACTATGAGGAGCAAACTGTCTTTCAATGGCAGCGGTCTCCTAATCTATTGGCCTCATCATCTATCTATCTATCTATATGTAAACTAGAGGCCCGGTGCACAAAATTCGTGCATGGGGTGGGGGTGGGGTCCCCTCAGCCCAGCCTGCACCCACTCCAATCTGGGATCCCTCTCACAATACTGGACCACTGACTCCTAATCGCTCACCTGCCTGCCTGGTCAGCCCTAACTGCCCCCCCCCCCCCCCCCCGGGACTGGACGCTCTTCACTGAGTCCCGCGGAGAGTGGGTGGTCAGCCCTCATCTTTTGCGAACGGTGGGAGGGGGGCCCCGCATAGTTCCCCTCCGGGGGAGCGGGGGCCCCTGGAAAGCCCACTGGATCTTTAAATCCCTCTATGACACCGGGGGCTCTCTGTGGCCTTTGCTATAGACTCCCTCTGCTGCTACAAACAACAAGGGGACCCCCCCGGGCACGGTTGTTCC
>NW_005871106.1:4513437-4545603 GCF_000147115.1 Myotis lucifugus
CAGCCTGGTCACCCCCAAATACACCTTTCCCTGCTGGCCTGGTGTGCCCCTAACTGCCCCCCTGCTGACCTGGTCGCCTCTTACTGCCCCCCCTGCCGGCCTGGTTGCCCCCAACTGCTCCCCCTGCCGGCCTGGTCGCCCCACGCAGCCTGCTTGTTCAGTTGTTTGGTCGTCCCTCACTAACCCCCTGCTGGCCTGGTCATAGGCAGCCATCTTGTGAGGGCGTGAGGGTTAATTTGCATATTACCTCTTTATTATATAGGAAGCCTAAGCGACCGTTATGGCGGAACAACGGGTCACTGTGACACATACTGAGCAGGCAGGCAGGCGAGCGGTTAGGGGCGAGCAGGCAGGCGGGCGAGAGGTTAGGGGCGAGCTGGCAGGCAGGCGAGTGGTTAAGGGCAAGTGGTCCTGGATTGTGAGAGGGATGTCTGACTGCCAGTTTAGGCCTGATCTGGCAGTTGGACATCCCCTGAGTGGTCCTGGATTGTGAGAGGGCACAGGTCGGACTGAGGGACCCCCCCCCCCCGCCCATGTACAAATTTTGTGCACCGGGCCTCTGGTATATATATAAAAGCCTAAGTGACCATTGGACCATTTGATCGTTCCACTGTTTGACTGGTAGCTATGACACGCACTGACCACCAGGGGGCAGATGCTCAATGCACAGGCATGGAAACATGGAACAGACTGATGAATCTCAGAGGGGAGGGGCTGGAGGGAGGGCGGGAAGAGATTAACCAAAGATCTTATATGCATACTAGAGGCCCAGTGCACAGATTCTTGCACTTATGGGGTCCCTCAGCGTGGCCTGCAGGAATCAGGCTGAAACCAGCAACCCACATTTCCCAAGGGGTCCCAGATTGTGAGAGGGTGAATCCATGCACAAATCCATGCACCGGGCCTCTAGTATGTGAATAATAATTAAACCTAAATTTTAAAGAATCTTTATGAACAAAATGCATGCCTGTGAAGCTCCATTTCATTGGCAGAAGTGAAAAAAACAAGTTAATAGGATTTTACTTTATAACTGGGAAATAAGAAGCTTTTATTTTTAAGCAATCTTTACCATTTAAGATACAAGGTAGCCACCATCTCTTCCTAATTTGCTAATAGATTTATTAAGAATTAATGTAGTCTATTCAGATGATATCACCTGTCACTGGTTTTTCTTTAATATTTTTTAAATACTATTTTATTGATTTTTTAAAGAGAGAGAGGAAGTGGGTGAGAGAGAGAGAAACATCGATTTGAGAGTGAAACATCAATGGGCCATCTTCTGCACGCCTTCTACCTGAGATCGAGCACTGCAACCTGGCCATGTGCCCTGATCCTGGAATCAAACCAGCAGCCTTTCAGTGCATGGGATGACATTCAGCTAACTGAACCACACCTGCCAGGGCTTTCTTTAATATTTTGATACAATGAATTGCTATAAGATTATCTAATAATGAACTATTCTTGCATTCTTTGGATGAATACTGCTTGACTATGATATACTAGTACAGTAAACCCTCAATTTTGTGGCCCTTGATTTTACGGACCTTGGACTTAACCAACCAAATGTCCAGTGCATATGTCATATGTGAAAATTAACACCCTGTTAATTTTTAAATGATTTTAATCACAATTTGCTTATAATTAAATTAACATTATTGTTATTAATTCACTATTATTTTTAACAAATTTTAGCAAATAGGCCATATGTTGGGAAAAACACTAGTAATTTCCCCTACATAAATAAATATTACATATCTCAACTATTGTCTACATATTTTAATCTGAGTCACCACTCCTAAACAATGTTTGGTGAATGATTAGCATGTGATTACAACACACTGTGCACAATGTAATTGGTTCTGTTTTCCCGTGACGTGACTTCCTACAGCAGTTTTAACACATGCACTAAGCCATTCTCCAACTGTGTGCATTTTTACTTGCAGTGACTGGTGAATGCACACATATACTAGAACTATTCAGTATAAATTTAAAATTATTGTAACACATATAGAAAACTATGTGAAATTAAACTTTTCATACATACTTAATTTTAATTACACAAGTGTGCCTACATGAGTAAAAAACGTAAACTAACTAATTTGTCAACTTTTTAACGTATGCGTTCTGAAAACCTACTTTGTTATATAATGGACTTTGGGCTTTAACAGACACCCAGACTCCCAAATTAGTCCGATATATCAAGGTTTTACTGTATTAGCTTTCTAAGATACTAATTTTATTTCACAGTTTATTTAGGATAGTTTATGTTTGCATTTATTTTATAAGTAATTTAGTCTATAATTTCTGTTTTGGACTCTTCTTAGGTATCAGTTTTATTTTAGACTTAAAAAATGAATTGGGTACCATCTTTTATGCTATATACTATTATTTATATGAAATGGGAAATATCTGTTTCTTGGATTTTTCTTTCATAAACTAATTTTAGAAATGCATGTTTAGAAAATAATCCATTTTTCAGCTCTTAAATTTTGGGTGGTAGAAAAATGAATATAGTAATTTTCTGTATCTTTTTAACAACTCCTCTGGAATTGTATTTAGGTCTCTCAAGTTTTATTTTCCTCTTCTCTCTCATTTTTATTATTAGACTCACTAAAAGTTGTATTCTATTGCTCTTTTAGAACCACTTTTTGATATTGACAAATTCTACATTTAAAAAAAAGTCAGTGCTTTTATTTTTATGTCCTTTTTTCCCACCTTGTTCTTCCTTTAAACTCTCCTGCTAAGGTGATGTCACTTAGTTCTTAGTATCTAGCATATTTTTCACAAAAGAGTCATCATCATAGCCCAGTTTAGCTGTGCTGCACCAATTTGGATGTTAGATTATAAGAGTGACCTTGGTAATAACTGTAGACCATGAGGGTAGGACACTTCACCTGAATGGGTGAGCACATGATATTAATAAAACACACTGTTTAATTAAATACAGAATCAATTTTTCAGATTTATATTTATTCATTGGTATTAATATATTAAGTAAAAGTATGGGAACAAATTAAAATAAGTTGTAATTGTTGAAAGTAGTCTTGAATGCATTGAGGACAATGATGGTTTATAATACCCTCTCTACTTTTGTGTATGTTTGAAAAGTTCCTTCATAAAGTGTTTTTTAATACTATATTGCTTAGCTAATATTGTTATAATTTATTCATATTTTATTTTTTAATAGAGTAAAGATAAGATTGCATCCTATAGCAGAACTCCAAAAATTGATCGAAGTGATGTGGGCAAGGAGGTGAAAGAGAAATCGTCCATGAAACGTAAACTTCCTTTTACCATTAGCCCATCAAGAAATGAAGAACGAGATTCAGACACAGGTAGAATAATTTGTTGTTTTCTGTAAAATGTTAATCATCTTTTATTCTGATTTTTCTCATATCATTCTTTCACCTTAATAGAAAAATTTTTGTATTTCAGTTTTACCGTTTTGGGGGCAGAAATTCAAATAGTTCTCACCAAACATGATTTCTAATCCAAGATAGAAAAAAAGTTTTCTTTTTTTCTTACTCTCTCAATGTTTATTACAAATCTCATCACTTTCAGACTTAATTTTGGGGGGCGCATTTAATAGTGAAATTTACTCAATGATAGGGAGCATAGGATATGGTACATGTGAGAAAAAGTTGTTGAGTTTTTGTGGACATTGTTGAACCCACCAAGAAAAAAGTTTAGGCATCTTAGATTCAGAAATAAATCACCCTCCACTAAAAAAAGAAGGGGAAATTATTGAGGCTAACTTCCTAACTCATAATACTTTTTTTCTAAAAACTTGTATTTCAGAAATGATACTTGACATCAATCAATTTCAGTTATTCATAATAGATTAGAACCTTATTACCACTGATAAATTACTAGATTTTGTTTTAGTCCTGAACTAACCATTTCTTGAAACTAATTTAAACTTGAATGTTTATATATTTATCATAATCCTTTTATACCTTGCATTAAGTACTATATTAATGAACTAATCTTATGACTGTTTTAGCTTCACTCACAGAAAATTAGTGTTCCATTCTGAGTTTATGTACATAAATTATGTGCTATTTCTAACTTTGTAACCATCTTAATCAGCAATATGGAAATGATCTTGATTCTGAAATCTACAAAAATACCCTAAAGACTTTTGAAATGCCCTATATTAACAAAGCATTAGAAAATATTTAATTTTTAGTATACACTTTTAGAAGTAGGTAGGTACTAGGTAGGTTTCTTAGCTTGAACTACAAATTGTTCTTAAACACTCATGATATTTTTAAATCTTGAAAATTACTCTTTTTTTTTGAAGTAATTAAGAACTTGTGTGCTTTGTTCATTGTAAGTTACAGTGGCTTTTTCTAGAAATTCAAAATCTTTTTGTTTTTTCTGAAATGTGATTCTCCTTATCCTTAAGCAGTGTTTCCAAGCTGTTACTAAGTCACTTAGCTCAGAAGAAGGTGCTTATGTACTTTTAGATTAATAAGATTTAACTTATATTTTCTCCCTAGAGGTCCTTTTGCCACGCACAGACTCTGACTCTCTCTCTCTCTCTTTCTTTCTCTCTCTTTCTCTCTCTCTCTCTCTCTCTCTCTCTTTCTCTCTCTCTCTCTCTCTCTCTTCCTCTGTCTTCCTCTGTCTTCCTCTCTCTTTCTCATTCTCTCTCTCCCTCCCTCTCTCCTCCCATCCCTCTCTCCCTCTTTCCCTGGCCCAAAGCAAAATATTTTTTTTCCGTGGGGCCAAAGGCAAAATAATTTTCTTTTCAATCCAGCGGTCTTTTTTTTATTATTTAAAAAAATAAAAATACCCTGGCTGTGTGGCTCACTTGGTTGAGAGTCATCCCATGCACCAAAAGGTTGCTGGATTTGATTCCCAATCAGGATTCATACCCAGGTTGGCTCGATCCCCAGTTGGGGGTAACAGGAGGCAGCCAGCCAACTGATGTTGCATTTTCACATCAGTGTTGTTGTTTTTTCACATCAATGTTTTCTTATCTCTCTCAGTCTCCCTTCCTCTCTCTCTAAAAGTCAATAAAAATATTTTTTAAAAATAGAATGCAAAGTACCATTCAGTGATACTTTTCATATAAAAATAATTATAACACCACATCTCACATTTGACATTGATCTTTTTTATACAGTGTACTATATTTTAAATTAGCTAAAATTGTAAAGATAAAAATTCAGAAGTAAGATTTCTATTTTAAGATTTTTTTATTGATTTTTTTTCAGAGAGAGAGGAAGGGAGAGGGAGACAGAGAGACACATTGATTGGCTATCTTGTGCACACCCCCTCCTGGGGATTGAGCCAGCAACCTAGACATGAGCCCTGACTGGGAATCAAACAGGCAACCTTTCTGTGCATTAAATGATTCCCAACCCACTGAGCCATACCAGCCAGGGCAAGATTTTTTTTTTGTATATATAACAACCCTTATCTTAATATATTTAGTATTTTAAAATCTCTTAAATGTGAAAAGAAAAACACAAAAATGGAAAAATGGACAAAAGGTACAAGGAAGTAGTTTAGAACAACAAAATTACAATTGGCAAATAAATATATGAAAAAATTTTATAACGATTGATAAAATTACTGTTGGCCTAAATCATATGAAGTGGTCCCTGGTTGGAAATAGGAACTTGCTTTATTTAGTAGGTTTAAATTATAGTAATACATTGTTGGAGGTATATATGACAGCATATATAAAAAACTAAAATTTGTTAACACTTGACTTATTCTTTGGCAGTTAGTCTATAAATAATTATTGATGAGAGCAAAAATGATCTTTAAGTACATTTATCTCAGCATTGTGTTAATAGCAAAAACAAAAACCAGGAAAATACTGCTAAGTAATACAGGATTTGTTAAATTACAGTAAATCTAAAAAAGAAATATTATTTTATCCTTAAAAACAATATTGCAGAAGAATGTGCGGTGTGCAAAGTTGTTCACAGTATGTAAACTTAAAAATAGGTTATAAAAGAATATGTACTGTTTGGTTGCATTAAAGATCACATTCTGTGTATTTATATGTATGTGCATACAGAACAGATATTCACACACATATGGAAAGAAGATTGTTTAAAAGACTGTTTCATTGTAGAACGAGATTCTACAACTTAGTGGATGTGTTGTGGGTCTCATACCAAACGATTCACTGATATTGTCTAAAACTGAAATACATATATATTTTTAAATGATTGCTTAAAATTTTAAATCTTTCCATATTCAGAAATTTTTATGTGTTTATATATGAGTTTATATTTAGTATATGATATAGAGAAGTAATTTATTTAGTTTTTTTCTTTTTATATTGGATTAAAATAAAATTAATCATAACAGCTTTATATTTTAAAACTAGAGGCCCGGTGCACAAAAATTTGTGCACTCGGGGGGGGGGCCCTCAGCCCAGCCTGTGCCCTCTCGCAGTCTGGGACCCCTCGGGGGATGACCACCTGCTGGCTTAGGCCCACTCCCTGGGGGATCAGGCCTAAGCTGGCAGTCAGACATTCCTCTGGCAGCCTGGGAGCCCTCGGGGGATATCCACTTGCCAGCAGGGAGCAGGCCTAAGCTGCATTCGGACATCCTTAGCGCTGCTGAGGAGGCAGGAGAGGCTCCCACCACCACCGCTGTGCTGGCAGCTGGCAGCCTGGCTTGTGGCTGAGCAGAGCTCCCCCTGTGGGAGCACACTGACCACCAGAGGGCAGCTCCTGCATTGAGCATCTGCCCGCTGATGGTCAGTGTGTGTCATAGTGTCCAGTCATTCCCAGTCATTCTGCTGTTAGGGTCAATTTGCATATTACCCTTTTATTATATAGGATAGTGCATGTATATGATATTTTCCAAATCTTACATAAATTTCTTTCTGTCTCTTTCTCTGTCTCCTACTTCCTTTGAGTTTACTTATATTTAAAGGGATACTCAAATGTTAACATTTTATATCCAGGATTTGGGGTGATTTGTTACTTTCTTTGTATATTTTTTATGGCTTGAATTTTTAAAATAATGAACATATTTGAATGAAACAGTCATTACTGTTTTTTAAAAAGATATTCATATTGTCCAAGGAAGGCTCAATGGTCCCAAAATCATCAGCAATAATGCCATCAGCGGAATGAGTCATTCTCAGTCTTCATTTGGAGATACCCTAGTATGAACTGCTATGCCTATGCCATAGCAGTTCAGTAATGCCATCAGGGACTGGGCTGTTTTTATCTTTCTGTTCTGCCACCGTTAGCTCATATATGGGCTTTGTCTTTAACATTTTGCCTTATGGTCACAAGAAATTGCCTGCTTCTTCCTGGGCAGAAAATAGGGAGGAATGACCAAGGGCAAAGGAATCTTTCTACCAGTGAGACTTTGCCTTTTTTACTGATGAAACAACTTCCCTAGGAACTTCTGCCTGCATCTCATTGCTTAGGCTACCCTAGTTGCTGGCGAGTCTGGAAAAGTCTAATACTTTTAGCTGGGCAGATTGTCACACTAATCAAAATTGGAGTATTTCTGGTAAGAAGGAGAAAATGAATATTGGATAGGTGCCTTACAACACTGCCACTGTATAGTATAAACTTTTTAGCACAGTAATAAGTAACTGATGTTTCTTCCTAAGCAAGTTTTAATCCTACACAATCAGTCATAAAATCATAGTTATTTTCTTTCCTAGTCTAATGGCATCCAAGGGAAAGCCATAATCACTTGACATCAAGTACTGAACAGCTATCTTGAGTCTACACATGAGAGATCTCTTCTTGACCTCCAAACTAAATTTTCAATTATTTTATTATGAGTAATGCCATAAAAAGCATTTTTCACATTGTATTTTTATTATACCGTGAATTCTTTCTTTCTTTTTTTTTAATCCTCACCCAAGGATATGTGTGTGTTTTTTAAATTTTTATTTTAGAGGTAGAGGGAAGGAGAGAGAGAGACATCAGTTGGCTGCCTCCCACATGTACCCCCATCAGGGATCAAACCCAAAACCTACGTACTGATGATATATGCCCTGACAGGAATCAAACCCACAACCTTTTTGGTATACGGATGATGCTCCAAACAATTGAGCCACCCAACCAGGGCTATTTTCTTTCTTTTCATTCCTAGAAGGGTTACAGGCTTAAAGGATTAACCATTTCTGTGATGTTTCTCCAAAATAATTATATTTAGTTACTAAGCCTCCAACAGTATATGAATATTCTTTAATCTCAAATAACATGGGACACATGTTTTTCTTTAGGTTTGATAGATCTATGTTCTATAGAGGTAAATGAGTAGTAATTCAGCATTTTAGTTTATATGCTTATATAAGTGGAAAGTTATAAAATTCTTCACTTTTAAAATATTTGTTTCCTCTTATGGTGACAGTTGTAGAGCATGTTCAAATGTTTTGCACTAAATCTTCTCTGCCAGCTAGCCTTAGAAGCTTTACTTTCCTTAAGCTTTAGATGCCATTAAAGGATTTACTTTATTTAATATGACTTAAGCAAATTTGGAAAGTGGAGTTTTTTAACCATTTGTACGCCATAAGCGTCTATAGATGCAATCAGCGGACCTTTTTAAATTCAGTTCAAAATATCATGGCAGTTAACTGGTTAAAATAAGAAAACAAAGCCTGCCCTGGCCAGTGTTGTTCAGTTGTTAGAGCGTCAGCCCATGCACCGAAGGGTTGCTGGTTCATTCTCAGTCCAGGCACCTTCCTGGGTTGCAGGTTTGATCCCTCGCCTTATTGGGTGTGTGTGGGAGGCAGCCAATTGATGTCTGTCACACTGATGTTTCTCCCTCTCTCCCTCCCTCATGTTCACTCTCTAAAAATCAATGGCAAAATATCCTCAGGTGAGGATTTAAAAAAAAAAAAAGAAGAAGAAGCAGCAGGAAGAAAGAAAGCAAGGCCCTGGCCAGATAGCTGTTGGTTGGAGCATTGTCCTGATACACCAATGTTGCTAGTTCAGTTCCTGGTCAGGGCACTGAATGCATAAATAAGTAGAACAACAAATTGAAGTTTATCTCCCTCCCTCTCTTCCTCTTCCCCCTTTCTCTCTCTAACAACAAAAAAACAAAAACAAAACAATAACCACAAAAAACAATAAAAATGTTTTTAAAAAAACAATTTTTCTGCTAACTGTTAAAATAGCAAATAAAATCAATGCTTATCACCTTTTGAAGATTTTCATGGAGATTATTTACTACAGACTTACTCTCATCCCTTTATTATAAAATTTTCAAACATACAGTGCAAACCTTTTAAATCATTCTTGGTATTTTTTTCTTATTCTCCTACAACCCCAAACAGCATATTAACTTTAAAGACAGCTTTTAAAATATAAGTATTGCTTGTCTTGCCTTGCTATGCATAACATATCAGGGAGAGATAGTAGCTCTGCTTAACACTTAAGAGTTTTACAAAAACCTCAGTAAGTAGCAATAGTCTCATTACCGTCTAGATCTGTGGTTCTCAACCTTCCTAATGCTGCAACCCTTTAATACAGTTCCTCATGTTGTAGTGATCCCCAGCCATAAAATTATTTTCGTTGCTACTTCATAACTGTAATTTTGCTACTGTTATGAATCGTAATGTAAATATCTGATATGTAGGATGTATTTTCATTGTTACAAATTGAACATAATTAAAGCATAGTGATTAATCACAAAAACAGTATGTAATTATATATGTGTTTTCCGATGGTCTTAGGCGACCCCTGTGAAAGGGTCGTTTGACCCCCAAAGGGGTCGCGACCCACAGGTTGAGAACCACTGATCTAGATGCAGTATATCATAGAAAGAAGTGGCTTGATTGAAGGAATAGGATATGGTAGCATATAATTTTCCATTCCTCAATTAAATCTTCGTAGAATACACGTTCAGATGCCCCAAATGCGAACATACTTTTTTGAGTAAGATCCAAGGGGTGTGTGGAATTCAGATGTGTTGATTACTTCCAAAGGAAGATCTGGATAAACTGTTAACACTACTACATTAAATTAATGAATGTAATTGAAAGTTAAGTTTATCCACTATGCTTTTATCTATCACAATAATATGATCTGCTTTTGATAATCCCTTTAATTCTATTTGTTGGCACAGCTTGTTGTTTGTCACTTTTTCTTTGCTATGTAATCTGTGGAGACCATTTTGAATTTTTGCTTGTCCTTAAATGAAATTTTAAATATTCTTCATGGAATTCTTCTAGTTGTTAATTTAATGTGTTCTGTTTTGAAATGTAAGTGTCCATCAAAAGGCTTGTCATTCAATCCATTTACCCACTTGCTTTAGAATTGGTCTAAATGTTTTTTTATTAGATTTCACTTTCAGTTGAGTGAGCCTTCTCATTACTAAACTTTTAGACTTATCTTTAAATTTTTCAAATGCTATATTTTGGGGTTGCTTGGTCTCTAAATGGTTTTTTAAATACTTTTGTTTTCTTATACCTGACTGAGCTCATAATGATGTCTATAATAATGATACTGGAAAGAAAAGTATATCTCAATAAGTTGAGAATATGAATATCAGAATAATATTATTGTAGGTTAAAATGGCATATCTGCTCTAGCCATATTACCAAAAGTCAATTCTCCATATTGTATATGTCTTGAATTGTTAGGCAGAATTCCATATTCTTAGCTGATAAACATATTTTGATTGAGCTACTCTTTCCAAGAGGTCTTTAGTAGTGGTTAGTGTAGTATTGCAAACCATTAGAAATGTGTATAATTTATAGAAAGTTCTGTGGTCTAGAATGATACTGTACTCCAAAGTATTCCATTGTTTTCTGAATATGTTTGCCCTTTTAAAACAAAAATGCTGATTAAAGTCCGTTATTCAAGTTTTCTAAAGACAAATTCTAAACAGAAAAACAGTGATAGAGTACTGCATCTTTTATCATTATTCACAAATTTAAAAATGTATATAACTTTAAAGGCCATGATATGTTTTAATAAACAGCATCAGTAATATCTACTGAAAACTGCATGGTTGATTTTCCTAACTTTAATATTCTAATTGAAGAAACTGAAATCTTAGGTATGGGCCAAACCTGTGTTTTACTTATGTGTACTTTTGGCTTTACCTAAAAATAAACTTTTGGAAAAACAATGCATTATCATTGACTAACTAGTGGTCTTTTGAAAAATGTTGGCTTGTTGAATTCTGCATTTTCCTTCGTGTGCTTTTTTCTTTTCTCCTGTCTCTTCTCATTCTGTAGATTCAGATCCAGGACATACAAGTGAAAATTGGGGGGAGAGACTTATATCTTCTTACAGGACATTTTCAGGTAATTAGATTATCAGGGGCTCCTGTTTAGCCAGTGGTTTCTGTCACATTTAAAATTAAGTATTATACTATAAATAATTTCTTTTCAAACCAGTATATAGATATCTTCGGTTGAATAAGTGAACTACATCATGACACCAGATTTCCCAGCTTTTGTTTGAGATATCAGTACATCACATCCAACAAATGCTATGTATGAACATTATAAGCAGGATTACTGTTTAACTGCCACTCAGGTGTTGTGCAGTACAGCATGGGGCATCATTCACGTAGAAAATAATGTGAAAGTCAACCCCTTGTAACAGCCCCCCTATGGAAAGATACCCAAGGTGCTTAGTCTCTTTTGTTGTATACCCTTCATAAGGTATACCAAGTTGTTTTTTTTTTTGATAGACAATGTCATGTGACCCTTCAGTTATGCAGCATTTTTTAAAAAACATGTTTTAGAAAATTTTCAAGTTGAACTCTTGAATCTATAGACTTTGCTGCCTATGTTGAAATTAAAAATGAGTTAAAACACCAGATTTCCTGGAAAAATGTCATTACTATTAGCTGTGTTGGAACCTCTCTATTTGGTTATGACACCAGGTATTATGCTTCATAATTGCTCCAGATAGAAGAATACAAGAGAATATATAAATAATATTATTTTAAAATAAAAAATAAATGTATATTTTAGAATGTGACAACACACTTAGTCTTTTTTTAATGGGCTTGCATTCTTATGTTTGAATGTTTTTTAATATAAAATGTTACTTAGTCGCTAGGTCTCTAAGTGTCTACTTTTCAGCATATGACATTTAGCTATAAAATATGAAATAAACCTTATGTTTCTGATATACTGTATTTAATAAATTTGTAGGGGTGGTATAGAACCAACTAATTATTTTTAAAATTATTCTGAAAACTGTTAATTGAGCTGATAAGTCAGTTTTATTTGATTATCCAAATTTGGGGGTGAGGTCATGTTTATAATCGGCATTAAATTTAAAAGACCTACACTTATTGTGGAGTTAGGTGTACTTTTCTAAAATGAGACTCCTAAGTGCCAGGGTGCATCTGAAAGAGCTGTATGTGATGAAGCCATTCATGATTTGAGTATCTTTGATGGAAATCCAAATATATAGGCACCCAGCTGTTAGAGATTTGGATAGATAGGATAGAACCAAAGAGTAATGGCAACATTTTTTTCCTCAGCCTTTAAATATACACATTCCAGACATAATTCATGTAGTTATGTTCATCTGTATTTGAATTGTTGTCTTACACAGGGGTTGCTTAGTGGAAAAATGCCATATTCTCTAGGTTTTGAGACACTGGTAAATTTATCAACCAATTTCCAAAGAAAAACACATTTTTTTACATATCCTCACCAGAGGATATGTGTTAAGAGAGTGAGGAAGGAGGAGGAGAAAGAAAGAGAAACATTGATGTGAGAGAAAAACATCAATCAGTTGCCTCCTGTATGCACCCCCACCAAGAATCAAACCTGCAACCTTTATGGTGTATGGATGACACTTCACCTAACTAAGCCACCCAGCCAGGGCCCAAGGAAAACAATTTTGTCTCTTTTCCTTAATATACTCTACTTAATTTGGATGTGACAGTGTTGAGCTTTCTATTTATTCTGACAAGACCTGGGGAAAAAAAGCATTTTTGAGATTATAAGACTGAAACATCTCCATATTTCTAAAGATCCTCTCTGAACATTGAAATAAAGAGTGTTAGATTGCTGAAAAGTCCATTTTTCTGTTTTTCTTTAGTCATAAGTGAATCACTTGAATTAAAATATATAAATATAAGGTGGCTGACTGCAATTTCAAGTCTATAGTAGACTGTACCTTAAATGAGTACATGTGTCAGTATTCCTGTGTTTAAGTTTTTTAAATGCTGACTGGCTGTTCAGACATATAAACACATACTTCAGTTACTGAAACTTGAGAAGACAGGTCAAAGGAAACAGGTTCTTCACAAGATAGATCCAAAATAGCCAAAGTTTTGTTCAATGCTTTAAACTTGAAAAAGCATACTTAGAGACATGTTAATGTAACACTTTTATAATTTTGAAGAATGGTATATAGTTATCTTTAACCTAACTGTTTACACCTGCTACTGTTTACTTACCTTCTTCTTCTAGCTCATTTAAACATGAACTCAGACAAATGACTAGAGACTCTCAAAGGAAAAAACAGGATTCAGATTGGATGCTAGTATCTAATTTGAATATTTGCTTGAATATTTGGAGTATATCCAGTTTGTGTATTCTTTTTCAAAATGTAATGATTATATTTTTGATCATTTGGCAGCATGGAATTCTAATAATGAATTTGTAAATGTCTCACGTTTTCTCTAAACAGAGTGCATATCACTTAAGAGCATTTTATTCATTTATTTTTAAGAGCATTTTCTTTTTAAAACATTGTATTAAAATGCAATAAAAAACAAAAATAATCAATTGTTTTGCAAATGAGAAAATAAAAGTTTCCCCAAAAATTTTAGAAATTATTTTTAAGGCCAGATATTATGTAGTCTTTGTTTCCTCCAATTACTAGCTTTAACTTAATTCCCTTAATATATCTTTTCTACTTTCTATAAAATTTTCACATTGTAAAATATTTTTAGGTGGAAACAAAATATTTTAAGAATAAAATACTTTACAGTGTGAAAATTTTATAGAAAGTAGAAAAGATATATTAAGGGAAATAATACAAGAGAACCAAAATGAACAGAACATTAATAGGAGAAAGTACGTCTTTCGGAAAAATATAGGCTTCTCTAAAAGACTTGTTTAGTACTTTATAAGATATTTAGTAAGTTAGATGAAACCTTGCTGAAACTGGATTTATACTAAATTGGATCATTAATGATAATGAAATGAGGAAAATTAAGATAATATATGAACTCAATAAAGACTGACTTAAATCTTTAAAAAAATTTAAATATATGTGTGTTTTTTATTGATTTTAGAGGAAGGGAGAGGGAGAGAGAGAGAGAAACATCAGTGATGAGAGACAGTCATCGATCAGTTGCCTCCCACACCAACAGGGCTTAAGCCCGCAACCTGTGCCTGTGCCCTGACTAGGAATCAACCATGACCTACTGGTTCATAAGTTGATGCTTACCCACTGACCCACACCAGCCAGGCTTGAAATGTTTTATTATAGAAAATCAAATATCAACAAAAGGGCCAACTTAGGAACTATTGAATTTTGAGTGATTTGTGGGCAGAGGAGTTTAAATATTAGGAACTCAAATTGTTCTAGATCATTACAATGCCAATATCTTTTAATTAACTGGTACACTGCAAGAAGTATTACTTTAAGTTCTATGCTATTAATAATATTTAATGTTTAATATCAAGCTTTTATTGGTTTCTTGAAACTTGCTAGATTAATAAATGCTATCTCATAGAGTAGTTTAGCTGCTGGCCACAATACTTATGAATAAGCCTTTTCTTCCACTCATTTTTGCTGCTTTTAAGTTTGTTTTTAAATTTTACTTATTAATTTATTTTTGTAGCCCCTCTGCAAGACCCTCAAATCTGGATCAGTAAATCCCAGATATTTGTTTAGGATTTCCCAAGAAATACTAGTAGATGCCTCAATAGTTAATAGGCTGACCATCAGCATTAATTCTTTTTAAAATACATATATATATATATATATATACACACACACACACACACACACACATATACACATGTACACACACACACACACACACACACACTAGAGGCCCGGTGCACAAAAATTTGTGCACTCGGGGGGGGGGTTGTCCCTCAGCCCAGCCTGTGCCCTCTTGCAGTCTGGGACCCCTCAGGGGATGACCACCTGCTGGCTTAGGCCCACTCCCTGAGGGATTGGGCCTAAGCTGGCAGTCAGACATCCCTCTGGCAGCCCGGCAGCCCTCGGGGGATGTCCACTTGCCAGCGGGGAGCAGACCTAAGCTGCAGTCGGACATCCTTAGCGCTGCTGAGGAGGCAGGAGAGGCTCCCACCACCACCGCTGTACTGGCAGCCATCAGGCCATTATAATTTGTCATTTGTTTTTCAATCTTTATTTTATATTTTTTAAAAAATATTTTTATTGATTTCAGAGAGGAAGGGAGAGGGAGAGAGAGACAGAAACATCAATGATAAGAGAGGATGATTGATTGGGTGCCTTTTTTGTATGCCCCACACTGGGGATTGAGCCCACAATCCAGGCATGTGCCTTGACCTGGAATCAAACTGAGACCTCCTGGTTCATAGGTCGATGCTCAACCACTGAGCCACACTGGCTGGGCTGCATTAGCTCTTTTAGGACCTCCTGAATTAACTCCCAGAGAAATCCAAAAAAAAAAAAAAAAAAAGAAAAGAAAAGAACAGACATCTGTATCTCTTTGACCTGTAGAATCCAGTTCCATCTTATTTTTCTCGCATCTTAATTATTGGGGAATACTGTCTGTATTGCCAAAGAATTTCCCAAATAGCTAAGTTTAGTGCTAACTTAAGACAGATCAAATCGCTTTGAAAAATCTTTAGACATTTTTGAATTTTTGCCGGATCTCAACCCCCCCACACACACACACATATACACAGAATCTTTAATTTGTTCATTTTTAACTTTAATATTTCTTGTTCAACTTTCCTATGACTGGAATAAAGTGATTCATTGTTTTTTAAATCAATAATAGGTCTGTGTGATGAGACTTGTCTCATATACTTATCTTTTTAGAAGATTGTATAAATCATTAGTGAAATTCAGGAAGTAATTTGAAGGAGCATTGCTATGTAGACTTCCCAATAATTAAAAAGTGTAAAATTATAGTGAGTGAAAGAGAAGTTTCAAAGATGTAACACTAAGGAATGTTTGAAATGTTGTTGAAGTTAAATTTTAATAGGACAAATCATTAAATACAAATTTTACTTGGAGTAAATTTCCAAATGTTATTAGTTCTCTGAAAACAATAGAATTAATAACATTCAGTAAGAAAATTGATTATATAATATAATAAAAGTATGGTACTCTTTCGTCTGCCTATTGTTGGTTCATACACACGTTCCCATATACATGTATAACATCTATTTTTAAAAAGTCATTTTATGTTTTGCTTTTTTAATCTTTATTGTTGAAAGTATTACAGATGTCCCCCGTCCCCCGTCCCCCCGAGTTTTGCTTTTGAGTGCTTACATTTGTTTCAAATTCTTCTATACTTATTAATAATTCCAGAGAAAGAAGGTCCAGAAAAGAAGAAAACAAAAAAGGAAGCTGGAAATAAGAAGTCCACACCAGTTAGCATTCTTTTTGGTTATCCACTCTCAGAGCGAAAGCAGATGGCACTTCTTATGCAGATGACAGCAAGAGACAACAGTCCAGGTGAAATTTACCATCACTGAGTTCATGTTTACTCTTAGTATTCCTCCAAATCCAGCCTTGTCTTAACAGTTATTTTTAACTACTTTAAATTTTTATTCCTAGATTTAGTCAGAATTTCTTGTAACATAAGTTTGTAACTACATTTATTTGTGTGACAATTGTTTATTGTCTGTATCCTCCACTAGATGAGAAACTACACAAGAGCAGGGATCATTGCATTAGTGGACATTCAGTAAATACTTGTCAATTAAAATGAGCAATTTAGAAATTGGTCAGTCAGCTTGAGAAATCTGTTGCTGAACTGGGTGCTTTTATCTCACTGAAGAATTTCTTTACTCCTGTTTCTATAAAGCTGCTTCTAGGTTTATAGTTTACTTTTCAGTTCACTAGCATCCTGGTGATAAACTGATGATCTTATCATATTATTACTTTTAGAAGTAAGAGTTAATTCATGTTTTACTGTTATTTTATTTAAGATCTAGGTAATTATAAAAGAAAAAATATCTGCAGTATGTTGTATAAATTTATCTCATATTTCATTTCACACTTCCAGTTAAGGAAATGTATGTGTGTTTTTTCATGTACTGTGTCCCCCAGAAATAATTGAAAATGGCTTACCAGCAGGACCAAAACAAAATGGAACAAACAAATCAACCTGTTGATTTATTAAAAGGAACTCAGATAGCTGGACTGATATAGTTATTACTTTGAGCATTGAATTTTGCTGTGCATTCTGGCAGCTAACAACACAAAAGAAAAGTTTTGAGTTGTATAATTCTCATTGAGTGATACAAGAAAGTAAATCTCTTTTGTCTATAGAAAAAAAGTTATTTTAGCTCTAAATTCAAGGCTTCTTTGCATAAGACTTTGGGTAACATAACAGACCCTGTTGAAGTGCATTGAAAAAGACACAATTTTTCCAGTGAACTTTTCCTGTGTTGGCTCTTTTTTTAAAAACTGAGACAGCATGCTAAAATTTCTAGAGTTTGTGTATCAAAGCATGTGTGTACCTAATATCTTTCACTAATAAAAATGTTAGGGCTTTCTGCCATTTTAAGTAGAACAGGTTTTGGTTATTGTCCCACCTTTCCACCCCTACCTTGGTAAAGAATGTAGCCAAGTTAAGGATTTTTTACAGTGTTAAAACTTGAAATGTTTCTGTAAAATACTGACTTTGAATCAGATATAATAGTTAGATGGAAAGACTTTTAATTTTAAAACTGATTTTTTTATAGCATGAACTTCTATCCTTAGAATAAATTAAAGAGTTAATACAATAAGGCATTAAGTTAAAGTCCTTCCTTATCTTAATAGCCTCCTATCTTGACAGACAATGACTATTATCAGTTTCTTCTAGAAATGTACTAGCCATAAGCATGTAAATATATTACATCTTTTGTTATAGATTGTTTTTAACTATAAAAAAGATCATTTTTTAATACTGTTCTGCAATAGGTTCTTTTTATTCAAGGAAATATCTCAGTCAACTTATTAATATACTAGAGGCCCGGTGCATGAATTTGTGCACGGGTGGGGTCCCTTGGCCTGGCCGGCGATCAAGCCTATCGGGGGGGCCAGCCAGCCAGGGGGAGGGGCCGTAGGAGGGTTGGCCAGCAGCGGGGGTGGGGGGGTGGGGGAAAGGGCTGTGGGAGGTTGGCCAGCCAGGGGGAGGTGCCACGGGTGGCTGGCTGTGGGAGCGCACTGACCACCAGGGGGCAGCTCCTGTGTCGAGCGTCTGCCCCCTGGTGGTCAGTGCGCATCATAGCGACTAGTCAACTGGTCGTTCGGTCATAACAGTTGCTTAGGCTTTTATATTTATAGAATATAGAATTAGAGTGCAAAGCTTTAGGAATATCAAACTGTTTGCCAACAGCATATTGATATATTGTTCATTGTTTTATCTGTTTCATAATTAATTTTTCATGTTTTTGTTATGTTTAACCCGCTTGCCATTATGGATAGTACTACTTGTATGTGTGATTACTGTTTTGGTATGGCTAACAATATTTTATATAAATTCCTTGCAAGTTGTATGAATTAAAAAGTATGTTCTTTTGTTTTTAAGAAGTTCAACAATTAGTTTTCTTAATAAATAACGTGACTATAAAAATTATAAAATACATTTATTCATTCAACAAATATTGCATGAGTACCTTGTACCAAGGAGTCTAAGACATCAAGATGTAGTGATAAATAAGATAAAGTCCTTGCTCTTATGGAGAGTATGTTATAGATACAGATAGGAAGCTTATAATGACAAAATATACTTTAAAAGTCAAAAGGTAAACTTTAACCTTTTTTCTTATTGAGGAAAGGATGATGTTACGTTAGTGCTCTAACTACACTAGAAAATTATTTTCCATGGACTTTTCTCTTAGAGCAGTTGTTTCTTTTAAATAGTTGTAAATTTTAGAATTAATTAGTAATGTTATACATACGTCTTGAATCCTTAACTGATTAAGAAACTGGTTTTTGTTTTTTCCCCAATAGTTATGAAATGTGGAGGAGAGGACATTGGACATCATCTAGTCTACCATTCTTGTTTTTGATAGAGAAACCGAAACAAATCAAAAGATGGGAATCATAGCAAAGCACTTTTTTTTCTCTTTAAAGGCCTTTCCCCAGCCTCTCCTTATTTCTTATAGTTGTTAAATTTCATTTTCATACTAAAATCATCACAACCTTAGTTTGCACTTAATATCCAAGTACAACTCCAATGCTTTGTCTGAGTCAGAGGTGTGTCTCTAGTCTTAATGTCATTTCATCTAGGTCTTAGAATAATAGCAGTTTTATCAAATTATTCATTGAACAAATACTTTTAGCATGCATACCTGATACTTTATTATTCATTTTAGAACAATTTTATGAGTAGATTGAATAAAATATTTTTTCTAAATTGGTTCATGCAATATTTGATAACCCTAAAGGAAAATCTACTCCAAGTATTTGGGTAAAATCCAAGTAAAGTTTTGGATTGTGAAGGTGAGAAGATATTCTTCCTGTTCCAGAAATTAGCACATTATCTATAAAAGCCTTTAAATGAATATACAAAATGTTTAGCCTAGAACTTTTAACTTTCTCCTTTCTTATAGATTCCACACCAAATCATCCATCACAAACAACACCAGCCCAAAAGAAAACTCCCAGTTCCTCATCTCGACAAAAAGATAAAGTTAATAAACGGAATGAACGTGGTGAAACGCCTTTACACATGGCAGCTATTCGAGGAGATGTGAAACAAGTCAAAGAATTAATAAGTTTAGGAGCAAATGTGAATGTGAAAGATTTTGCAGGTAATACTTGTAATTAAATAGTAATTATCAGGAACTAAAATTTAAAATTTATCTAAACAGGTTTTGAATACAATTTAATCTACATTTTTTTATTCTTGTTAAAAAAAAAAGAATTCTAAAACCTTACTTTATTACAGAACTGTTTTGGATTGTGTACATAAAACCCTGATCTTTACTACAATTCCATGTCAATAATTACTCAGATTTTTAAATGTTAAATTTTTTTTAGTTGACAGATTATAACATTTTAAAATCTTATTTAGGTTTTATTCTAGGTGAATTAGAGTTATATAATGTTTTCATAGTAGTTAATTTATAAGTCTTTCAAGATATTAACTTGAACATAAAGGACTATAAAGAGGTGTTGGTGGTGTTTTATTTTTTATTTTTTAATCCTCAAAGGTTAGGTTTTTCTTGATGAGAGAGAGAGAGAGAGAGAGAGAGAGGGAGGAACCTGACCAGGGATCAAACTTGCAACCTGGGTTTGTGCCTTGACTGGGAATCAAACCCAAGACCTTTCGTTGTTTGGGTTGATGCTCCAACCAACTGAGCCACACTGATCAGGGCAGTGGTGTTTTATTTTAGTTACTCAAATATATCTATCAGCCTTCAGTTCTACAGCCTGCCTTTTTTTACTTAATGCGTTACAGATATTTCTGTCAGTACATACAGATAGTTCTACTTCATTCATTTCAACAACTGTATGGTATTGTATAGTATAGATTCTATGGACAATACTTTAGTGAACACTTGTAGAAATATCTTTGTGTATAGTTATGGTGGAAGGATTGTCAGTATTCCAGTTAGAAGGAAAACTGCTGAATCAAAGGGAATGCATATTTTAAAATATTTGAAATACAGGCATATGACCCTCCAGAAAAATCTTTTATCAGTTTACACTACCATCAAGAGTACTATAGAAAGAGCTCTTTTCTTCACATCTTCACTAAAAGTGGATATTATAGATTTAATTATTAGCACTCTGGCAATTGAAAAATATATCTTTAATTTGTACTTTCTTAATCAGTAATGACAGTGAATATTTCTTATATTCTGTGATTGTGAGATTCAGTTCTTTGCCCATTTTTCTTATGTTTGGTAGTATTAATATGTAAGAGCCCTTCATTTTAGTGTAGATTTTAATTATTGAATATGTAAAGGTTTTTACTTTCTGTGGCCATGTTTGAATTTTCATTACAGTGTTATTGTACTAAAGTTTTTAATGTAATTATATAAGTTATTGTTTTCATTTTTGGGTTCTTTGGTATTTTATTTAAGGCGGCCTTTTCTGCCCCTAATTCATAAAACCATACCCTTATATTTTCTTTTTTTCCAAATTTTATTTTTGTTTTGTTTTTACACATAGCCCTACTAAAATACATCTGGAATTTATTTCTCTATTGGGTGTGAATTAGGGAAAGGGTGATATACAATATCAACTTTAAAGAATGAACTTAAACTTGATATTATCTATTGGAAACCAAAAATTTGTACTTTTTTTTGGCCTAACAATTCACTTCCTAGCATTTATCTTAAATGTATAATTATGAATGTGCATAAAGATTCAGATGTATGGTTATTTGTTGCAGCATTGTTTCAAATTTTTAAAAATTAGAAATAATTTAAATGTCCAGCAATAGGTACTTATTTAAACAAATTATGGCATGTTCAATCAATGTGATACTATATTGTAGAAAAGTGACATGGGGGATTATTTTCATTGTAGTAAGTAAAAGAAGCAGGTTAAACAATCTTCCAAGTTTTGTTTTAAAATTATAGATATGAGAGGGAGAGAATCTAGTAGGATTTATGTTAAATTATTTAAATTATTGTATCTAGGTGTTGGAATTATGGGTAATGCTTATTTTGTGCTTTGTAGATTTTTGTTTCTTTTAAATCCTCACCCTAGGATATTTTTCCATTGATTTTTAGAGAGAGTGAAGAGAGAGGGAAAGACAGAAACATCGATGTGAGAGAAACATATCGATTGGTTGCCTCCTGCATGAGCCCCAACCAGGCCTGGGCCAGGAAGGAGCCTGCAACGAAGGCATGTGACCTTGACCAGGAATCAAACCTGAGACCCTTTAGTCTGTAGGCTGACGCTCTATCCACTGAACCAAACCAGCTAGGGTTGTGCTTTGTCGTTCTTATGTTTTCTAATTTTTCTTTCATGAACATATAACTTTATTTTAATATAAAAGTAATTACAATGATACATTTATTCCAGTTTAAATAAATATTAAATTCAGAAAAGATTGTATTGACTTAACAGATGAAAGCTCTTAAAACAAAGGGGTTTTTGTTTGCTGAATGAAAGACCCTTACAAGGTTATTAATATTTTGTCTCTTTTTCTATTTTTTTTCTATTTTTTTCTATAGTCAGTTGATTATAAATTTTAGCAAGTTTATATTTATTGGATAAGCTTAAATGTTTAATATTTTGCCAAATAATTTAGCTTTAATGGAAATAATATTATCATGAATGAACCTTCTGTAAGATTAGTGGTGTTCCCAGGTATTTATTTCTTGTTCGTCACTCCTTTTTCTTTCTGTAGTATGTGCATTTAAAATCAGTATGTCACACATGCTTATGTATATGGAAATATATATAATTATTTTTATTACAAGGTCAATCTGTCAAATAGCTAGATGTAGTGGTTAAAGTGGATGTTATTTACAATAAAAATTGTACAGTGTCATGCTCCCTATCTTTTTTTAGACTTGTTAATATTTAATGATCCCTCTATAGTCAGTTGATTATAAATTTATAGTCATTTATTCCTGCATTTTAGTGAACTATATGCTTAAGTTAGTATTCTAACCTTAGGTTGGACACCACTGCATGAAGCCTGCAATGTTGGATATTACGATGTTGCTAAGATACTTATAGCAGCTGGAGCAGATGTTAACACACAAGGATTAGATGATGACACTCCACTCCATGATTCTGCTAGTAGTGGGCATAGAGATGTAAGTATGATAGAAAAATCAATAATACTCATTTTCAAAATATAAATTCAACCCAGAGTAATTTCATTTGCTTCTTAGTCATGCGATCTCCTGTCATATTTCACTCATTGCCTTAATCAGCTTATCTGTATTTTATTTTTCCTTTTATCTGCCTTTGAACTGTTAATTCCTATCATAGTCAGGTTTAGTATTATACTTACATAAAACTTATTTAATTTGATAATTAATTATATAGGTTGGCAAAATTTTATTTCCAGGCCATTCGCCATACAACTAGATATAGTGGTTAAAGTGGATTTTTCTTACAATAAAAATTGTACAGTGTCATACTGCCTATCTTTTTTTAGACTTGTTAATATTTAATGATTCCTGTGTACATAACATTTATGCCTGCATTTTAGCTGACATTTTTCAGATGGTTTATTTGTATAATAATAATAACATATTATAATCAAACATGATTATAAATGCTCACAAATTAATGGTATCTCTAAACATCATGTTTAGTAGTTTTGCTGTAATATTATGAACCATACTGGGTTTTAAGTTTCATTTACATTTTCAACCTTTGGCATGTTGATATCAAAGCTAAACCATTCTTGGTGTGGGCCTCTTTGGATTCATCTTGTTTTGGACTTCTTGTGCTTCTTGGACTTGTGTGTTTATTTCCCTCACCAGGTTAGGGAAGTTTTCCATCACTATTTTTTCAAGTAGGTTTTCTTTTTTTAAAAATATATTTTTATTGACTTTAGAGAAGAAAGACGAGGGAGAGATAGAAACATCAGAGATAAAAGAGAGTCATTGATCGTCTGCCTCCTGCACGCTCACACTGGGAATTGAGCCTAGGCATGTGGTCTGACCATGAATCGAACCCTGACCTCCTGGTTCATGGGTTGACACTCAATCACCTAGCCCCACCAGCAGGGCAGTTCTTTCTCTTTTTTTTTTTTCTTTTTTGCTCAGTCCCTTTACCGCCCCCACCCCCAAGCCTCCTCACCCCAGAGCTGTCAACTCTTCTCTATTTATGAGTGTCTCTGTTTTGCTTGTCAGTTCAGTTTGTTCATTAGATTCTATATATGAGCGAAATTATATGGTAAAGGATAAATTTTTCTTTTTTTTTATGGCCAAGTAATATTCCATTGTGTAAATGTACCATAGCTGTTTTATCCCATCATCTACTGATGGACACTTGGACTGGTTCTAAATCTTGCCTATTGTAAATAACTGCAATGAACATGGGGGTGCATATATTCTTTCTAATTAGTGTGAGTTTGATTCGGGTTTCTTTAGATGAATTCTCAGAAGTGGAATTGCTGGGTCATAAAGCAGTTTCTTTTTTAATTTTTTGCCATAACTTCGTACTGCTTTCTACAGTGGCTGCATCAGTCTACATTCCCACCAACAGTGCATAAGAGTTCCCTTTTCTGCACATCCTAGGCAACACTTGTTGTTTGTTGATTTATTGATGGTAGCCATTCTGACAGGTGTGAAGTGTTATCTCATTGTGGTTTTATTTTGCATTTCGTAACATTGAGTATCTTTTCGTATGTTTATTGGTCATCCATATCTCCTCTTTGAGGAAGTGTCTATTGAGGTCCTCTGCCCATTTTTTAATTGGGTTATTTTTGGGGTGTTTTCTTTTTTTTGGTGTTGAGTTGTATAAGTTCTTTATATTTTGGATATTAAGCCCTTATCAGATGTATCAGCAAATAATGTTCTCTCATTTAGTGGGCTGTATTTTCATTTTGTTGATGGCTTTCTTTTTTGTGCGAAAACTTTTTAGTTTGATGTAGTTCCATTTATTTTTTCTTTTGTTTCCCTTGCCAGAGGAGATATATCAGAAAAAAAATATTGTCTGAGAAATGTCGAAGATTTTACTGCCTGCCTATGTTTTGTCGGATATTAATGGTTTCAAGTCAAACATTTAACACTTGGAGTGCGGGTGAATTTCCCGCCAAAATATAAGATGGCTCTGTCTTTTGGTTTTGTTCCATCCACCAAAAGGGTGGATTACAAACAAATATTTGGTAATACGCAGTTACAATCGGCCCGAGTTTACATGAAATAATAATTGACTATAAAGGCGTTGGTTTATATCTGGGCTCCCTGTTCTGTTCTCTTGATCTATATGTCAGTTCACGCGAGCCGACTTAACTCGTTTCCCGCACTCCAAGTGTTTTAAAAGCTAGGGGGCCATTTTTATCTGTGGATTCTTGAGTTTATTCTTGTGTGTGGTGTAAGAAGGTGATCTAGTTTTATTTTTTGTACATATCTGTCCCATTTTCCCAGCACCATTTATTGAAATCTTTAGCCCATTGTATCTTTTTGCCTCCTTTGTGAAATAATAATTGACTATAAAGGCGTTGGTTTATATCTGGGCTCCCTGTTCTGTTCTCTTGATCTATATGTCAGTTCTAGTACTTTTTTGATGGAATCTTTATAGTGCTCTATTAATAGTATCATGTCATCTGCAAATAATGACAGTTTTACTTCTTCCTTTCCAGTTTGGATGTCTTTGTTTCTCCTTCTTATCTGTTTACTGTGATTAGGACTTCCAGTGCTATGTTAAGAGTGATGAAAGCAGACACCCATCCCTGTCTTATTCCCGGTTGAAAGGGGAGCACTTGTAGTTCTTGCTTATTGAGTAGTTTAGTAGTAATTTTGATAAGGTTGTGGGAGGATATGAGTACCACATTTTCTTTTTTTTTTTTTTCTTTTTTTTTTTTAATATTTTTTTATTTTTCGCTTAAAGTATTACAAAGGGTATTACATAAGTGTCCTTTTTTTTCCCCCCGCCCTTGACACACCCCTACCCTCCCTTACCCCCCAGTGTCTTATGTCCATTAGTTATGCTTATATGCATGCATACAAGTCCTTCGGTTGATCTCTTATTCATGGATAATAAAGACCATTACAAACTTTTGAACAATAATAGATACAGAGGCAGAGCTGCCTCAAACTGATTGCCAAACTGCAGTGGGAAGGCCAGAGAGAGTTGGGGGGCAGGAGGGAGGGGAGTAAGAGTACCACATTTTCTTTCGCTGCCAATCTTGACCAATCCTTATGGTTTTCTTTAATAAAATTTTATTTTTTCTGGCTTACTCTATGATAAGAATACAGTATGTAATATACAAAATATGTGTTAATTGATCATTATTGGTAAGGCTTCTGATCAACAGTACACTATTAGTAGTCAGGATTTGGGGGGTCAAAAGTTATATGTGGATTGTCAGCTGTGCAGGGTTGGCATCCCTAATCCCTGCATTGTTCAAGGGTCAACTGTATATGTTCCATGAAGCCAAGGAACTTGTTATTCTTGTTTATTGATGTATCTTCAGAACTTGGAGCAGTACTTGTTAATAGGTTCTCAATAAATAATTTATTGAACGTATGATGAAAAGGGAAGAAACTGATGAGATTCACTGCTAAAATTGCCCAGTTTAAATTTTAAGGAGGAAATTTCTTTGTAGCAGGTATAATCATCAGATGGGGGAAGGCAATGAAAATGAAACTTGAAGAGAGTAATCATGATTTAGAAGAGACACACTGTAAGGAATGGAGGCAGAATAAATGAGGCAGAATGATGTTATGAATGTTATCAAGAGAATGGTTGAAATGATACAAAATATGAAGTGACTAAATCTTCCTACTATTTAATTCAGATAGTGAAACTGTTACTTCGTCATGGTGGAAATCCATTTCAAGCTAATAAACACGGAGAGCGTCCAGTGGATGTTGCAGAAACAGAGGAGTTGGAATTGCTACTAAAAAGAGAGGTGCCTTTATCTGATGATGATGAAAGTTACACAGGTTTGTTTCAGATAATCTGTATTCAACTGTTTGTTTGACATGATGTTTAGTAGGACATTTTACTTCTACTTTATAGTACATAAAATGTTTGAATACCTTAGAATAATGCTAGCTAGCTAGTAAGACTGGTGAATTTAGTAACCTAGTTATTTGCTACATGTCCTCTGTGTAAATGGAGTCATGATGCCATTGCCCTATTTTCATGATTTTCCTCCCATAAATTGCTGATATTACATTCAAGCCCATTGTAGAACCTTTCCCCATTAATAGCTACCACCACTGCTCTTCTGATTTCTTTACATTCTTTCATAAATTAGAGATATACTAACCAAACCCTTTCTGTCTTTTCCTGGCATTAATGAATTGTCTTTACATTTTTAACTTTTGTCATTTAGGTGGTTGAACTCTGGTCATTGTTTGAAGGTAGGAGCACAGTTTCACAAACACAATTTTTAAAAGGAAGAGCCAAAATAATATTTCAGAAAACTTTTGGTGTACTCAGAATTTTTTTAAAAAGCATAAACAGTTTAAAATATAACAGAAAAAACTTCCTTGTATTGAAGAAAATCTTTTGTGTACAGACTAGAAACGTTCACCATGTTTCAGGTAAAAATCCATTAAAAAGAATGTAGTAAGTTTCATAACTGACCATATGTCCAAAATATCTAAAGAATTCCTAGGAACAGTTAAGTCATATTGCTATTATATTGTTATATGTAAGGGAATAAAAATCAAACCACACTCATTTAATCTCAGTCACTGCCCGAAGGCAATAGAATGACATCTATAGTTTTGAGGCAAAAAAGGTCTATGATATAAATATCTGTACTTTTTTTTCCTTAATTGAAGTAGAAGTGAACATTATATTAGTTTCAAGTATACAACATAATGATTCTGTATTTGCATATATTGTGAAATGATCACCACAATAAGTCTAGTTAACATCCATCATTATACATAGTTAAAATTATTTTCTTTTTCCTTGAGATGAGGACTTTTAAGATCTATTCTCTTAGCAACCTTCAAATATGCAATACAGTATTAATGGTAGTCACTATGCTGTAGATTACTGCCCCATAAATTATTTTATATTTAAGTTTATACCTTTGACGCTCTTCATCTGTTTTGCTCACTCCCACCATCCTCAACTCTAGCAACCACCAATCTGTTCTCTGTAACTGTGAGCTTATTTTTGTTTTTAGGTTTCACATATAAGTTAGAATATACAGTATTTGTCTTCTCTGGCTGATTTATTTCACTTAGAATAATACCCTCTAGGTTCATTCATGCTGTTGCAAATGGCAAACTTTCATGGCTGAATATATTCCATTGTGTATATACTGTATACTACACCTTATCTATTCATTCATCTATGGATACTTAGGTTGTTTACCATATCTTGGCTATTGTAAATAATGCTGTTCCGAATATGTGGGTGCATATATCTTTTTAAATTAGTTTTTGGATTCTTCGGATAAATAACCGAAATTGCTGTTTTCTATATGGCTATACCAGTTTAAATTTTTATCAGTAGTGCACAAGTTTTCTTTTATTTCACATTCTTACCACAACTTGTTATTTTTTGTCTTTTTTATAATTTTCACTCTAACAGGTATGAGATGATATCTGATTGTAGTTTTGATTTGCATTTCCCTGGTGCTTAATGATGTAGAGCATCTTTTATGTACCCATTGGCCATCTGTATGTCTTCTTTGGAAAAACGTCTATTGCGATCCTCTGCCAGTTTCTCAGTCATTGAAATCCTCTCTCCATTTTTCAGTTGAATTGTTTGTTTGCTGTTGAGTTGAATGAATTCTTTATATATTTTAGATATTAACCCCTTATCATATATATGATTTGCAAATATTTTGTTCCATTCAGTACATTGCTTTTCATGCTATTGATGATGTCCTTTGTTATGCAGAAGTTAAAATCCCAATGTTTTATTATGAAAATGGTCAAAAATACTGCAAAGTTCAAAGAATTGTACAGTGAACACCATGTACCCACCAACTACATTTTACAGTTAACTTTTTGCTATAGTTCCTTTACTACATTATCACATATATCTCTCTCTACCCTTCAATCTATCTTATTTATTTTTTATTTTTTAATTTATCTTTATTGTTGAAAGTATTATAGATGCTCTCCCCCTTTTTCCCCCTTTGACCCCCTTCACCCTGTACCCACCCTTCCCAGGCCTTCACCACACTATTGTCTGTGTCTGTGGGCTATGCATGTATGCATATAAGTTCCCCATTTAATCCATCTTAATTTTTGATGCATTTCAAAATAAGTTGCAGACCTCTCTAAATACTTTAGCATGCATTTTATTCATTAACTAGGTTCAATTTTTGTGTATGAATTTTTTAGGTAATATTTATATTTGAGAAATTAATAATTCTTTTATTTAATAAAACATTCTTTTAGTTTTGAGAAATTCATAGACCTATATAATTCAATCTTATAAAGATACAGACTATATCATTCCAGAAGTTTCTTTTTTTATTTTATTTTATTGTTTTCTTATGCTGCCCCTTCTTACTCAATCCCTGCCCCTACCTGATCATGTATACCCTTTATGGTAAATAAAGATTAGGCAGGAATCACTAATAGATAAGTCTAGGTGGAATTTTTTTATGAAGAACAGGATATTTACATTGTCTTCTCCAGTTCTGAGAGAGGAAAGGATAAAAACCAATGGTTGTATAGTGGAGAAATCAAGCAGCACCTGAACTGTGATCAAAATTAACATCTTCACCCCTGGCTGGTTTGGTTCAGTGGTGGAGCATTGGCCCACGGACCAGAGGGTGGAGGGTTCAGGGTTCTGTTCCTGGTCAAGGGCATGTACCTGGGTTGCAGGTTTGAGCTCAGCCATGGTCTGGGCTTGTGCAGGAGGCAACCAATCTGTGTGTCTCTCTCACATCGATGTTTCTCTCTCTCTCTCTCTCTCTTTCTCTCTCTCTCTCTTTCTCTCTCTCTCTCTGTTTTTCCCTCCCTATATCCCTCCCTTCCACTCTCCCTTAAAAAAAATCAGTGGAAAAAATATCCTCGGATGAAGATTAACAAATAAAAAAACAACAAAAAACAAACATCAAAGGAGAGACAAATGCACATCATGTACCTCCAGATATGATTTCATGAAAAGGGTACATTATCACTTTTGTGGCTTTCTGAGAATGCATAATTATGAGGAAGGTTCTGGGTTTTTTCTTTTTAAGAATGGTGAAAGATTAAGAAATGGCAATGTCATGAAAAACTAAAAAGGCAATAGAAATGTTCCAGACAGAGATAGTAAATTAAAGGCAATACCTGTTCCCAGACTAGATCCTGTACTGGATAGGGAAAATGATTATAAATAACATTATTAGATCATTTAACAAGGAATATGGACAGTAAATTAGTGTTGTGTCATTATAAATTTTGAAGTTGACAACTGTACTTTGTTGACAAAAGAATATCCTTATGTCTTAGGAAATATTTATTTCTTAGGAGTTACTCAAGTATATAGGGGCAAAGAGCCATGATGTATATAATTTGACCTCATCTAGTTCAGGAAAAAAATATATATACATATTTGCATATATAGTGAAAGCAAATTATAAAGCAAGAGAATGAAAACATTAACAATGGGCAAATCTGGATAAAGAATATAAAATTTTTAGTGGTTTTTATTTTTTAATTTCTGTGAGTTTGAAATTATTTCCAAATAAAATTTCAAATATATACAAATACATAAAATTGCCTTGCTTTGTCCATTGAAAAGATCTAAAAGCATTGATTCCAATAATCCCCACAATTCCAATAATCTTTCCTAGTACCCAGACTATAATCTTGACATGCTTTCTACTAAAAGAAAACCAAGGCTTTTTAGAAAAAAATAGGTGATTTTAAGTCTGGGATAGGAAATATATAAGATGAGCTGTCAACATCTTGTCATTGCTGATTACAAGGAAGCTATGAAAGATTACTATAAGGTTTTGTCAAAAGGCCTTAGGAGACAACTTAGATCAGTTTCCCATTGACCAAAGATGGGATAGTTTGAGCTTCAATAAGGCTATTAATAATAAATATTTGAAATTCATTAAATAAGTTTAAATCCATAGTCCATGGTCATAGTTATTTTAATTAATTTATCATAAGAGAACCAATTTATCTTAAAAATTAGGCAGAAATAAAAGAAAATAATAAATTATTTATCTTTTCTTACATGAACTCTGTCACTGGGTAACCTCATTATAGGTGAGAAGTTTTTGGTTTTGGTCTTGGTTTTTTTTAATATGTTTTTATTGATTTCAGAGAGAGGAAAGGAGAGGGAGGAGAGATATAGAAACATCAATGATGAGAGAATCATCAATTGGCTGTCTCCTGCATGCTCCCTACTGGGGATCAAGTCCGAAACCCTGGCATGTGCCCTGACCAGGAATCAAACCATGACCTCCTGGTTCATGGGTTGACCCTCAACCAGTGAGCCACATCGGCTGGGTGAGAAGTGTTTTTTAAATAAGGTTAATGCAGGTAAAAAAGAAAAAAGTTTGACCATTTTGTAAACCACATATCAGTTAATATGTGTAAGCATTGAGCATCAAGAGTTGCTAACATTAGATTTTTTAAAAAGAGGGGGAATAAAAGCATTGCATGCTGCTTGCTGAAAGAACACATTACACTACTATTCTCCAATCCTCAGGATCCAGCTGCCATTTTCAGAAAATACCAAAGTCAGAGGAACATGCTGCTGAACTGCACCAAGCAAAATCTAGACTGTGGGAAACTCAAACGGCTTTGATTTTTCAAGAGATAAATTGTATGGGAATGAAAAAAGAAGAATCTGTAGGGGAAAAAATGTTAATGTTTAAAAGGCATATCAAAGTTGAAAAATAGGCAACACTAAAAAAATAATGTATTTAATAGGTGATTTATACTTCTCTGGGGGAAATTTGTACAAAATTTAGTTAAGATAAATGGCACATACAAGATCCAGAATATTCTTTAAAAAATATGTTTTTATTGATTTTAGAGAAGGAGGAAGGGAGAGGGATAGAGAGATAGAAACATCCATGAGGGAGAAATCTCAATCTGCTGCCTCCTACATGCCCCCTGCTGGGGATGGAGCCGGCAACCTGGGAATATGCCCTGACCGGGAATCAAAACAGTGACCTCTTGGTTTATGGGTCAACACTCAACCACTGAGCAACACTGGCCGGGCAGGATATTTTTTTTTAATTCAAAGAAATTCTTATGTTAAGGGGAAAACCTAATATGTTGGGGGTTTTTTAATCCTTGCCTGAGGATATGTTTATGGATTTTAGGGAGAGAAGAAGAGAGAGAAACATCGATGTGAGAAAGATCTATCTGTTGCCTCCGTATGTGCCCCAACTGGGGATTTGAACCCACAACCTTTTTGGTGTATGGGACAATGCTCCAACCAACTGAGCAACCCATCTGGGGTCTGCTAGGTTTTTTAATAGTTTTGAGAAGGGTCC